>NC_081304.1:68621972-68866972 GCF_030435805.1 Mustela lutreola | reverse complement strand
GCGTCACCGGCAACGACTGCGCGGAGGTCCGGGTTCGAACTCCCTTACTGTTTGGCTTTGACTCTGGGCTCTGGTGGTCGTCTTTGGGAGTTCTCGGAATTTGGGCACAACCACCACTGTAAAAGCGGACACAGGCGCCGCTGTTCTTCTCCATAGAGTTCGATCGACCCAGGGACGGATATCCAGTTTCCCTTATCTCTGAAATGACCTGGGACACCACTTTTCTGGCCACCTCCTGTCCTGCTCCTCCCACCCCAACAACCTATCATGGGACCCTACCCTTTCACCTGCAGAACGCTTTTCCACTCCTCCGGCCTGGACTACGTTGGCTTGGAGTCTCTGCCGAATCCCAGCACCCAGGCATGTGCTGGCCGCCCACAGACTCTGTCCACTCTCAGAGGTGATTAGTCAGGGTAACGCACACAAGCTCTCAGAATACTATGCATGCCCAGTATCATACACGTCCACTCCCTGCGGGCCCCCCCCCCCCCCCGTTTTGAATGTCTGCGTGGATCCACAGAGTGGAGGGATGCGTGCGTGCGCGCACACGCAGGCACGCAAGCAGGCACGCAAGGATGGCTAGGGAGAGAGGGAGGAAGGACGGAAGGAAGGAGGAAGAAGGGAAGGAAAGGGAAGGGAAGGAAAGGGAAGGGAAGGGAAGGGAAGGGAAGGGAAGGGAAGGGAGACGAGACAGGGACACAGGCCGACCACCCGCCCTGTTCGCCTCCCTCCTTCCCAAGGGACCGGACTACTCACCTCCCTCCCTCCCTCCCGAGGTACCTGACTACTTACCGCCCCCGCTCCGTCTACCTACACATTTCCCTCACATTTTCAAAGTGGAAGTAAAATTCGCACTCCATAACTCACATACTCTTCAAAGTACACAGCTCCGTTGCCTTTTTTTCCCTAAGGTTACTCACAAAGATGCGCAACCCTGCCGCCATTTCCAGAACGTTCCCATCCCTTCGAAAAGAAACACCCTTCCCACCCGCGCCCCCCTCTCCCCTACCCCTGACTCTCTTCACCGGTCTCCCCCAACAGCCTCCGAATCTACCCCCGCCACCCCGCCACCCCGCCACCCCGCCTAGGACTGGGGTATTGCGGCTGCCTTCTTCCTACCCCTGGAATCCCAAGGCACTATGCCACCCCTGGCTCTCTGGTTCCTTTTTCTTAGCGTCATGTTTTGGGGGCTCGCCCATGTACTTCCACCAATCGGCGCTCTGCTCCCTTGTACGGCGTTATCGCTCTCCACGATGAGCTTATGAAGATGAGTGGAAGGACGGAATGATGTTCGCGTGCCACTGGGTCCCCCTGACCCCTTTTCTCTTAAAACTTTAAGTGGTACTAAAGCAGTACCACCTCTGAGGACAGAACTCCTAGCATCATCAGCAGACACTGCGGAAAGGTGTTTTGCACTGTCTTGCGTGGCCGCTTTCTTCCCTGGAAAAGGATTCACAGGCTATCCTGCACCCCTTAAGGCCATAAGGATCTCCTCATACTCTGCCGTGGTCCTGTGTCTTGGGTTGCGTGGCGGCCCCTTCCCCACGGAGAGCTACCCTCACTCCATCCCCCTACGCTGGCCCAGAAGTGTACTCTGGTTTCCTTTACATCTAAACCTTATCTCAGGTTTGGGTTTTGACAGGACGGAGGGACGGAGGGAGGCCCACGTTTTTCATTGACATGGTGGAGAAGGAGAAGATGGGTGCGGGCCTGTGCATATTCTTTTCTATTGTGGGGTGAGCAGAGGATTCAGATTCAGCTCTTGCCAGAAGGGATCTAATCTCTCCTTAAACAATCGGGCAAAATATCAGGCGAACGGTAAGGGCAAGTAAGGGTAAGAAGAACATAGACAAGATTGGCTCTAGATGCTGGAGTTTCCCAAGCAATGATCTCATCAGAGACCCACAAATGTCGAAGATTTCCAGACACCATGCTTAGGTATGGACGTCATTCCAAAGGTATGGTGCTATCATCCGGTGAGTGTTGTATGCTGTCCCCAGCTCACAGGACCAGTGTATCTTGCAGATACAGTACGAGGCTCATCCCTGGATGGAATTGTGCCAGAGAAAGGGAGACAGCAGCCTGTCCTTGAGCCTAAGGTGTGTTGAAGAGAGTGACTCTCTAAAGTACATTGGGCTGAAGAAGACCAGCTGGATTTCTGTTGGTTGGTCTTGGGTATTTGCAGCAACGGGATGGGTGTGGGCGGTGGGTGTAGTTTGTGTACTTTCTGAGCAAGGTGAAAGAACTCTTCAAGTGGAAGTATTTGCACCAGGGGTCTGGGAGGATGGGAGGGTGTGGCTCAGTCCCTTTACCAAGAAAATAGGATGAATCCGGCCTTTTAAGAACGAGGCAAAGAGAAGAGTTTAGCTTTGGCCATCGCAGCACCTGGCACCTGGCACTTGGCACCTCCACAGAAAAAATAGAAGGTTCCCAGAATGAACTGAGCCGCAGAAGTCAGCATGAGCAGATCCCACCACCCTCAGCCCCCCCGGTCCCCCACCCACCCCCAACCCGGGCAGGCACTAGCTATAGTCCAGAGCTCCAGATCTGGGTCCACCTCCCCCCACCAGGGCTCCCCCTGCCCTCTTCTCAGCCAGGGACGTATATGTGAGCAAGATCCCAGAAAAAAATTTCCCCTCATCCACAGATAATCTTGCCAACAGTTTGACCACTTTGCCTGAGATACCAACTCATCTGGTATCACCCGAGCGTGATTTTTTCCCTAGAGACCTGGGGCCTAGTTCACTACTTAGGATGAACAGCACCCCCCCTCCCACCATCCCCCACCCCCAGCCTACTGCTCCCAATTCGACCGGAGGAGGGAGGAGGGAGGAGGGAGGAGGGAGGAGGGAGGAGGGCGGGGCGGGGCGGGGCGGGGCGGGGCGGGGCGGGGCGGGGCGGGTGGGGCGGGGCCCGGGATGGGAGGGCCGCTGAAGGGAGGTTCAGGTTGACCCATTCTAATGGGCCTCATTCAATCCAATCGTTTCATTCAAATGCAGAAAGCTTTCTGCTAAAGTCAGAGCCTGGGGCTTCTCGCCATTGAATGGCGTTCTTCAAATCCCCCAACACTTAGGCTGTGGCTTGCAAACTTGGGGAGGGAGGAGGCAAAGGGGAAGGAGATAGAGCTTGTCTGAAGAGCTTACCTCATCTGGGGGCAGAAAGAGCACCTCCTTTTCCTAACCCAGGAAACGCCAGTAAACCCTTTGGGAATCATGGATGTGGAGGATGACGTCAGACCTTAAAGCCTTCCAAGGGTGGGGGGTGCAGGCAGGAGGGTGTGGCGGGGTCAGTCGGAGAGGGACATGAAACACATGATGGTGGTGTCTTAGGATTCCGAGGCCAAACACATGGACTGATGATGGTGGTGTCTTAGGGGTCAGAAGGCAAACACAGGCATGGAGTGATAAGGGATAAGAGCTAAGAGCGGCCTGAGAGAGGACAGTTCTCACTCATCCACCGAGTTACAGGGCCTAGGAAGCCCACTGCTCTAAAGCGACATGAACAGTTTATTGATTATCCACCGACTGGTCCTCCCTCTCCCACCTGCTTCCCAAAGGCAACCCTCTGTCTCATTCCCACATAGCCACTGGCTGTTTCACATGCCACCTTCTGTCCACTGAAAGAAGAAAGGGAGGTGGGGAACCCTAAACCAGCTCCACAGATAGCACCTCTGCACAGAGGGGTGAGTGTGGGTCTCATTGGGCAAATGGTGACTCTGAGCCTTGATCCCTGGGTTGTTTCAAAAAATGTACTGGAAGGAACACCTGGCTGGTTCAGTCAGAAGAGCACATGACTTGTTGATCTCAGTCATGATCGTGAGTTCAACCCCTGCCTTGGGTCCACAGATGATGGAAAATGAATGGATGGAATTTTAAAACATTAAGTATGGGATGTTGA
Source organism: Mustela lutreola (assembly GCF_030435805.1). Classification (NCBI taxonomy): domain Eukaryota; kingdom Metazoa; phylum Chordata; class Mammalia; order Carnivora; family Mustelidae; genus Mustela; species Mustela lutreola. The sequence continues at coordinate 68,863,075 of NC_081304.1, read as the reverse complement.
TCTCTTTATTAAAAAAAAAAAAAAAAGGAATGGAGGGGCGGCTCAGTCTATTAAGCATCTGCCTTCAGCTCAGGTCATGATCTCAGGGTACTGAGACTGAGCCCTGCCCCTCTGGGGCTCCCTGCCTCCCTCTCCCTCTGTCCCTCCATCCACTCGTGTGTTCATGCGTGTGCGCGCGCTCTCTCTCTCTCTCTCTCTCTCTGAAATAACTAACTAACTTGCTAAATAGAATCAGACTTCAAAAGAAAAAAAGGGCAAGGGGGAGCCTGGGTGGCTCAGAGGGTAAAAGCCTCTGCCTTCGGCTCAGGTCATGATCCCAGGGTCCTGGGATCAAGGCCTGCATTGGGCTCTCTCCTTGGTGGGGAGCCTGCTTCCTCCTGTCTCTTTGCCTACTTGTGATCTCTCCCTCTCTGTCAAATAAATAAATAAAATCTTTAAAAAAAAAAAAAGAAAGAAAGAAAAGAAAGAAAAAGAAAAAAGGACAGGGACATTCACGATTGTTCACGGGGAAAGATGGAGCCTACACAGTGTGGAAACATACTATGTACCATCTATCCCCATGTTTACTTTGGGGTGGAGACTTGACCTGAGAAGGAGGCAAGACTGAGTCCCTTAGGTCAGGAGGTTACCTTAGGAGGAGGAGAAGGGGCTCTAGGCATGCTGTGATAGCTGGTCTAACCAGAATGGGGTCTTAGGCTCCTTCTCTCAGGTAAGGAAAGGATTATCCGGGCCGGGCCGTGCTTGTTGATAAGCTGCAAGCCATCCGTTGACCTTCAGTCCAGACATCTGCAGAGCTGCCTAGTTATTTGGTAGCAAGGCCTGAAAAGAGATGGTGGCTCAGCAGGGGAAACCAATTCTCTGAAAAACGGGCTTTAAGCTTTCAGCTAGCATCAGCCCATTTACTTTCTGGGGCATGGTTTCAATCAACCCCTCCACCCACCCCTGCCAAGTTATGCTGTGGCTATTCTTTTATTTCCTCAGGGGAGGTAGGTTTATGGTAAAGAAATCTCTGTACATCTTAGCTGTAACATGCCTATATGTAGGGCTAAACAGAGGGGTGTGTGTGTGTGTGTGTGTGTGTGTGTGTGTGTGTGTGTTTTAAGATTTTATTTAGTTTATTTGACAGATAGAGATCACAAGTAGGCAGAGAGGCAGGCAGAGAGAGAGGGAGGAGGAAGCAGGCTCCCTGCTGAGCAGAGAGCCCAACACGGGGCTCGATCCCAGGACCCTGGGATCATGACCTGAGCCTAAGGCAGAGGTTTTAACCCACTGAGCCACCCAGGTGCCCCTAAACAGAGGTTTTTAACCGGTAGGCTAAAAGGGAATAGAAACAATAGGGAGTCAGACATGCTATGTTTCCCCCTGTTATAATTTCCCGTGGTCAATCCTTCATTCCATTTCTATGGAACATGGGCAGAGGTCTGCCTTCTGTAACCGCTTCAAACTGAATTAGGGTGCAGTGGAGGCTTTGGAATAGAAGGATCTGAGACAGAGCTGATCGCAATTTTTGGTCCCTTGTGCTAATGGTGGTGCGGGGGGGGCGGTGCTCAGAGATAGTTCCCTCTCTGAGAACTTGGATATTTCTCTACATGGTTTGGTACCACATGGCATCATTGATTTTATTTCCAAGTACACTTTAAGGAATAGTAACAGTACAGCATAACCCAATAGTCTCATCCTCTCTTAAATCGACCTGGCATCAGTGGCCGTCCAAGAATACAGATGAGGGGCGCCTGGGTGGCTCAGTGAGTTAAGCCTCTGCCTTCAGCTCAGGTCGTGATCCCAGGGTTCTGGGATCGAGCCCCACATGGTACTCTCTACTCACAAGGGAGCTTGCCCTCCCCCACACCCAGCCCCACCTGCCTCTCTGCCTATTTGTGATCTCTCTCTCCCTCTGTCAAATAACTAAGTAAAATATTAAAAATAATAATATACATATGAGTAAATTGGTCTGAGCCCCTCCTCCGGCTTGGGAAGGGGGCAAAGGTTGTGGTGGGTTAAGGGCTTCTTCTAGCCAAGTAGCTTAGTGCTTGACTTGAATTATCAGGGGCTCTTCTCCTTCTCCTTCCTCTTCCTTCTCTTCTGCCTTTACAGATTTTTATTAAGGAATCTCTGCACCTTGGGGCGCCTGGGTGTCTCAGTGGGTTAAAGTCTCTGCCTTTGGCTTGGGTCATGATCCCACGGTCCTGGGATTGAGCCCTACATTGGGCTCTCTGCTCTGTGGGGGGCCTGCTTCCTCCTCTCTCTCTGCCTGTCTCTCTGCCTACTTGTGACCTCTGTCTGTCAAATAAATAAATACAATCTTTAAAGAAAAAAAAATGTAATCTCTGCACCCAGTGCGGGGCTTGAACTCACAACACCGAAATCAAGAGTCACATGTTCTACCAACTGAGCCAGCCAAGTGCCCCTATTTATATGGGTTCTTATTTCCAAAGGGTGGTTAATACAGGTGCAGCAAGTGGAGTTAACTATCATAGACTCTGCCTCATTCATCTAGCAATCCAGTGGACGCACCAGCCATATTCTGGTATTGAAATCCAGGCCTCTGAGGAGAGATGCCTGGAAACCAAAGCAATGGATCCGATTAGTGCCTAGGGGTCTGTTCGTTCCTTTTTCCCTCTGGGGACATCAGTCTACAGGTCTGAGTGCAGGTAGGTGCTCAGATGGGCTCAATTTCCCCCGTTTGTCCTGGGAAGCCACCACTATTGAGATGGCCTCAGGGACTTTGGAGGATTATCCTATTAGTAGGGTTGTGGCCATTGGAATGTGCACACAGAAATCCCTTGGAGAGGGCAAGTACAGTCCTCAGGTTTGGCTCTAGGGCGCTGAGCCTGTAGGGTGTGTAGGCTAGGGCTGTTTGGACCGTTGTCTGAAAACACAAACTCGGCTTATGTTTCGGGTCATATGTATGGCAGGACTGATCTACAGACCACGAGGAGAACTCTTCGGGATATGAAAAAAGGCGAGTGTGAGGCTCTTGCTCAAGTTTTTGTCTCTGGATATCGTGTCACAATATGTTCATGAAATTTCCGGGTGACTTCATGGGAAATGGACGAGTCTTACTCTCTGGAGGTGTGGCCCCGTCCAAAGAGTTTGGGGTCATTCTGTGGGATGGAATAAGTCCGTTTTTTTTGTTGTTGTTGTTTTGTTTTGTTTTTTTAACCTCAGGTGTCCCACCAAATGAGGATTCCAGAGTAGAGCCCTGGGGAGGGGCGAATGGACAACCAGAAATCTGGTTAAGTATTGGGGCCTAGGGAAATGTCAGGCCCATTATGACATCTAATGGTCCAGTCCCTAAGAGGACTTACTAGAGGACAGGACTCATGCTGAGGGTCACAATGCATGTTTATGCCCTCGTTGCACTCAAGAATGGGCGGGGCCTCAGGGTGAAGGCTGGTTTCTCCTACACTGAACGTTGGACAACATGCCAACCACAAGGTTTCTTGCCATGGGTAAGGAAGAGTTCTGATTTCTGCATCACAGTCACCCCTGGCAGGGATTGGAGATAAGGTCTAGGTTCTGAAGCCTGAAAACTGAGGTAGGGAAGAGATGATGACCTAAGGCCATGGCGGGTCTGATGTGCTCAGTGTGCGGTCAGCTGTCTGGGTTTTGGTCAGGAGGTCCGGGCTCAGGTTGTGTCAGAAAGTGCATTAGTGCCCAGGTTAGACTATATAATTTGGGTACAGTCGAGTGCCGTGTCCGTTTTTCCTCATTTAAGCTGCCTGGGCAGCTCATTAGGCAATATTTTTTTTCTAGAGGACCGGCAGAGTGCTGCATTGTGTCCCGGAATTGCCAAACTTGAGGGCTTCGGGGCCAGGAGTGTGAGGACGGAAGTCTGAGAACACAAGCTAGACTTGGGTTTCAGGGCGAGGGCACGGCAGGTACCCCCTGCACATCGGAAGCAAGATCTCATGCATCTGATGTCAGGGCGAGGATCAGACATTGGCTCAGGTTGGAGTTTCTGTGCATGACGGCCCCTTCATGAAAGGAGCGGAATCTCGAGGCCATGGAGGTTTTCCCAGTTTGGGAGTTGTGGGATGCCCCCTTCAAGGATTCCTTCTGTGGGACAATTGAGACCTGTTGGACAGGTCCAGGACATCCCATATGGAATGACTCCAGGGCACCGTTCGAGGATGGATGCCTGGGAAGCGCGCCTCGCATTCCAATTGTCTCCTAGCAACAACACAATTTAGATCTGATGGCTCTGTGGGAGCAACCTGGGTGGCTGAGATGAAATGGACTTTCCTGAGGATGGGTCCTAATGTGTGTTTGTGTCCCTGAGGGCCTGGGAATGAGGCGGTGGCACCAGGACCCTGAAGTATACTCCTAAGCTTTTGACATAGCTCCCATGCACAAGTTTCCTTGTGGAGATGAGATTTGTTCTGATGGGTGCCTCTGGAAAACCCCTATGATAGTATTGGAATCCAGGCTTTGGAGGAGACATGCCTGTAAACCAAAGCAATGGATCTGATTATGGCCTAGGGTCCTGTCTGGTTCAATCTTCTTCTCTGGGGACATCCATCTATGGAATGAGTGGAGGTAGATGCTCAGCTGGTCTCAGACCGCCCTTGTTTGTGCCGGGCGACCTACACTATTGGGATGGCCTCAGGGACTTTGGAGGCGCTCCTAATTTGTACGGTTTGGGACAATGGAATGGGCAGAATTCCCATGGATTGGGTAGGCGCAGTCCTAATGTGTGTCTCCAGGGGCCCAGTCTGGAGTGTGTGTTGCCCAGGACATTGAGGACAGAAGTCTAAAAACACAAACTCAGCTTAGGTTTGCGGATGTAGGTATGGCGGGCCCGATCGACAAACCATGAGAAGAACTCTTCAGGATATGAAGAAACAGCGAGTCTGAGGCGCTTGATCAGGCTTTTGTCTCTGGATTTTGTATCAGCGATGGCCGTGGAATGTCGGGGAGACCTCTTGGGCCATGGACGAATCTTCCTCTCTGTGGATTTGGCCCGATCCCAATTGTTTTTTGTCATTCTGTGGGATGGGAGGACTCCTTTCAGGTTTGTTACCTCAGGTGTCCCACCAAAAGAGGAATTCCAAAGCAGAGCCCTAGGGAAGAGTGAAGGGACAAAGCGAACTATGGTTAAAAATTGGGGCCCGGGGCATGGCAAGCCCCATATGTGGGCTCAGAGTCCAGCCACTGAGAGGCCTTACTTGAGGACTGGGCTCAGGCTGAGGGTCACAATGTGTGTTTGTGACCAATGTGGCCCGCGAGCATGGGCGGGGCCTCATGGGCAACACTGGTTTCAACTACACTGAACGTTGGACAACGTGGCAACCACAAGGTTTCTTGCCATGGGGATAGAGTTCTGATTTCTGCATCATTTTCAATCATGGGCAGTGGTTTGAGATAAGTTATAGGTTCTGAAGCCTGAAAATCGAGGTTGAGAAGAGATGACGACCTAAGGCCATGGCGGGTCCAATGTGCTCAGAGTGCGGCCAGCTGTCTGGGTGTGGCCAGGAGGTCCAGGCTCAGGTTGTGTCTGAGAGGGCATCAGTGCCCAGGTCAGCCTATATATTTGGGTTACTGCCAAGTGGCGTGCAGGTTGATCCTCATTTGGGGTTTCTGGGTAGCCCCAGAGGACAATGTTTTTCTTCTGGAGGGCAGGCAGAGTGTTGCATTGTAGTTTTGGATTGCCAAACTGGAGGGCTTGTGGGCCTGTAGTCTGAGGACGGAAGTCTGAGAACACAAGCTAGGCTTAGGTTTCTGGGTGAGGACATGGCAGGCACAATCTACAGACCTGAATCAAGATCTCGTGCTTCTGAAGTCAGGGTGAGGATCAGACGATCGCTGAGGTTGGAGATTCTGTCCCTGATGACCCCTTCATGAAGGGGGAGGGATCACGAGGCCATGGGGGATTTCCCACGATGGGAGTTGTGAGAAGCTCCCAACTGCCAAGATTCTGCTGCAGGACAATTGAGACCTGTTGGTTGGCTCCAGGCCAACGATTCTGAGCAGGGTTATAAGGATGGATGGCTGGGTAGCCCACCTCGCATTCCAATTGTCTCCTAGCAACAAGACATGTTAGATCTGCTGGATCTGGGGGAGCAACCGAGGAGGCTGAGTTGAAATGGACTCTCCTGTGGATGGGTCCTAATATGTTTTTGTGTCTATGAAGACCTTGGAATGAAGCAGTGGCAATGGTCCTGAAGGTTTCTCCTAAACACAGGCTTTGACACAGCTCAAACGTGCAAGTTTCCCATGTGTAGAGGAGATTTGTTCTTATGGGTGAGTCAAGAAACAACAATATGCTAGTATTGAAATCCAGGCCTCTGAGGAGAGATGCCTGGAAACCAACGCAATGGATCCGATTAGTGCTTAGGGGCCTGTTCGTTCCTTTCTCCCTCTGGGGACATCAGTCTACGGGTCTGAGTACAGGTAGGTGCTCAGATGGGCTCAGATTGCCCCTGTTTGTCCTGGAAGCCACCACTATTGGGATGGCTTCAGGGACTTTGGAGGTTTATCCTATTAGTAGGGTTGTGGCCATTGGAATGGGCACACAGAAATCCCTTGGAGAGGGCAAGTACAGTCCTCAGGTTTAGCTCCAGGGGCCTGAGCCTGTAGGGTGTGTAAGCCAGGGCTGTTTGGACAGTTGTCTGAAAACACAAACTCAGCTTGTTTTCGGGTCATAGGTATGGCAGGACTGATCTACAGACCATGAGGAGAACTTTTCGGCATATGAAAAAGGGAGAATGTGAGGCTCTTGCTCAAGTTTTTGTCTCTGGATATCGTGTCACTCATGGTGGTGAAATTTCCGGGTGACTTCATGGGAAATGGACGAGTCTTACTCTCTGGGGGTTTGGCCCCGTCCAAAGAGTTTGGGGTCATTCTGTGGGATGGAATAAGTCCGTTTTTTTGTTGTTGTTTGTTTTGTTTTGTTTTTAACCTCAGGTGTCCCACCAAATTAGGGATTCCAGAGTAGAGCCCTGGGGAGGGGCGAATGGACAACCAGAAATCTGGTTAAAAATTGGGGCCTAGGGACATGTCAAGCCCATTATGACATCTAATGGTCCAGCCACTGACAGGACTTATTAGAGGACAGGACTCACGCTGAGGGTCACAATGCGTGTATATGACCTCGTCGCACTCAAGAATGGGCGGGGCCTCAGGCTGAAGGTTGGTTTCTCCTACACTGAACGTTGGACAACATGCCAACCACAAGTTTTTTTGCCATGGGAAAGGAGGAGTTTTGATTTCTGCATCACACTCACCCCTTGGAGTGATTGGAGATAAGATCTAGTTTTGGAAGCCTGAAAACTGAGGTAAGAAAGAGATGATAACCGACGGCCATGGCGGGCCTGATGCGCTCAGTGTGCGGTCTGCACTCTAGGTGTTGTTCAGGAGGTCCGGGCTCAGGTTGTGTCAGAGAGTGCATTAGTGCCCATGTTATACTATATAATTTGGGTACAGTCAAGTGCCGTGTAGGTTTATCCTCATTTAAGGTGCCTGGGCAGCTCATTAGGCAATATTTTTTTTTTTCTAGAGGGCAGGCAGAGTGCTGCATTGTGGGTCCGGAATTGCCAAACTTGAGGGCTGAGTTGAAATGGACTCTCCTGCGGATGGGTCCTTATGTTTTTTTGTGTCTATGAGACCTTGGAATGAAGCGGTGGCACTGGAGCCCTGAAGTGTTCCTCTCAAATGAGGCTTTGACACAGCTCCAACGTGCAAGTTTCACATGTGTAGAGGAGATTTGTTCTGATGGGTGAGTCAACATGCTGGTATTTAATCCAGGCCTCTGAGGAGAGATGCCTGGAAAACAAAGCAATGGATCCGATTAGTGCCCAGGGGCCTGTTCGTTCCTTTTTACCTCTGGGGACATCTGTCTACGAGTCTGCATGCAGTTAGGTGCTCAGAAGGGCTCAGATTGCCCCTGTTTGTCCTGGGAAGCCACCACTATTTGGATGGCTCAGGCACATTGGAGTTTTATCCTATTAGTAGGGTTGTGGCCATTGCAGAGGGCACACTCAATTCCCTTGGATAGGGCAAGTACATTCCTCAGGTTTGGCTCCAGGGGCCTGAGCCTGTAGGGTGTGTAGGCCAGGGCTGTTCGGACCATTGTCTGAAAACACAAACTCGGCTTCTTTTTCGGGTCATAGGAATGGCAGGACTGATTTACAGACCATGAGGAGAACTCTTCGGGATATTAAAAAAAGGGCGAGTGTGAGGCTCTTAATCAAGTTTTTGTCTCTGGATATCGTGCCACTCATGGTCGTGAAATTTCAGGGTGACTTCATGGGAAATGGACCAGTCTTATTCTCTGGGGGTTTGGCCCCGTCCAAAGAGTTTTGGGTCATTCTGTGCGATGAAAGAAGTCAGTTTTTTTTTTTGTTGTTGTTGTTGTTTTGTTTTGTTTTTTAACCTCAGATATCCCACCAAATGAGGATTCCAGAGTAGAGCCCTGGGGAGGGGCGAATGGACAACCAGAAATCTGGTTAAAAATTGGGGCCTAGGGACATGTCAAGCCCATTATGACATCTAATGGTCCAGTCCCTAAGAGGACTTACTAGAGGACAGGACTCACGCTGAGGGTCACAATGCATGTTTATGCCCTCGTCGCACTCAAGAATGGGTGGGGCCTCAGGGTGAATGCTGGTTTCTCCTACACTGAACGTTGGACAACATGCCAACCACAAGGTTCCTTGCCATGGGTAAGGAGGAGTTCTGATTTCTGCATCACACTCACCCATGGACAGGGACTGGAGATAAGAAGAGATGATGACCTATGGCCATGGCGGGTCTGATGTGCTCAGTGTGCGGTCAGCTGTCTGGGTTTTGGTCAGGAGGTCCGGGCTCAGGTTGTGTCAGAAAGTGCATTAGTGCCCAGGTTAGACTATATAATTTGGGTACAGTCGAGTGCCGTGTCCGTTTTTCCTCATTTAAGCTGCCTGGGCAGCTCATTAGGCAATATTTTTTTTCTAGAGGACCGGCAGAGTGCTGCATTGTGTCCCGGAATTGCCAAACTTGAGGGCTTCGGGGCCAGGAGTGTGAGGACGGAAGTCTGAGAACACAAGCTAGACTTGGGTTTCAGGGCGAGGGCACGGCAGGTACCCCCTGCACATCGGAAGCAAGATCTCATGCATCTGATGTCAGGGCGAGGATCAGACATTGGCTCAGGTTGGAGTTTCTATGCATGATGGCCCTTCATGAAGGGAGCAGAATCTCGAGGCCATGGAGGTTTTCCCAGTTTGGGAGTTGTGGGATGCCCCCTTCAATGATTCCTTCTGCGGGAAAATTGAGACCTGTTGGACAGGTCCAGGACATACCATATGGAATGACTCCAGGGCACCGTTCGAGGACAGAAGTCTGAAAACACAAACTCTGCTTAGGTTTGAGGACGTAGGTATTGCAGGCCCGATCTACAAACCATGAGAAGAAGTCTTCAGGATATGAAGAAAGAGCGAGTCTGAGGTGCTTGCTCAGGCTTTTGTGTCTGGATATGGACCGTGGACGAATTTTCTTCTCTTTGGATTTTGCTGATCCCAATTGTTTTTCGTCAATCTGTGGGATGGGAGGACTCCTTTCAGGTTTGTTACCTCAGGTGTCCCACCAAAAGAGGAATTCCAAAGCAGAGCCCTAGGGAAGAGTGAAGGGACAACCCGAACTATGGTTAAAAATTGGAGCCTAGGGGCATGGCAAGCCCAATATGCTGTCTCTTCATCCAGCCAATGAGAGGCCTTACCTGAGGACTGGGCTCAGGCTTAGGGTCACAATGTGTGTTTGTGACCAATGTGGACCGCAAGCATGGACGGGGTTTCATGGGCAACACTCATTTCAACTGCACTGAATGTTGGACAACATGCTAACCACAAGGTTTCTTGCCATTTGGAAGGAGTTCTGATTTCTGCATCATTTTCAACCCTGGGCAGTGATTGGAGATAAGGTCTAGGTTCTGAAGCCTGAAAATCGAGGTTAGTAAGAGATGACGAACTAAGGCCATGGCGAGTCCGATGTGCTCAGTGTGCGGCCAGCTGTCTGGTTGGAGCCAGGAGTTCCAAGCTCAGGCTGTGTCAGAAAGGGCATTAGTGCCCAGGCCAGCCTATATTTTTGGGATACAGCCAAATGGCGTGCAGGTTGATCCTCCTTTGGAGTTTCTGTGTAGCTCCAAAGTGCAATGGTTTTCTTCTGAAGGGCAGGCAGAGTGCTGCATTGTAGTTCTGGATTGCCAAACCGGAGGGCTTGTGGGCCAGTAGTCTGAGGAAGGAAGTCCGAGAGCACAAGCTAGGCTTCGGTTTCTCGGTGAGGACATGGCAGGCACAATCTACAGACCTGAATCGAGATCTCATGCATCTGAAGTCAGGGTGAGGATTCAGACGATTGCTCAGGTTGGACTTTCTGTCCCTGATGGCCCCTTCATAAAGGGGGGGTGATCACGAGGACATGGGGGTTTTCCCACGATGGGAGTTGTGTCATGCTCCATACTGCAAAGATTCTTCTGCAGAACAATTGAGACCTGTTGGTTGGCTCCAGGCCAACGATTCTGAGCAGGGTTCTAAGGATGGATGGCTGGGTAGCCCTCTCATTCCAATTGTCTCCTAGCCACAAGACATGTTAGTTCTGCTGGATCTGGGGGAGCAACCGAGGAGGCTGAGTTGAAATGGACTCTCCTGTGGATGGGTCCTAATGTGTTTTTGCGTCTATGGAGACCTTGGAATGAAGCGGTGGTACTGGGGCCCTGAAGGGTTCTCCTAAACAGAAACTTTGACACAGCTCCTACGTGCAAGTTTCCCATGTGTAGAGGAGATTTGTTCTGATGGGTGAGTCAAGAAACAGCCATATGCTGGTATTGAAATGCAGGCCTCTGAGGAGAGATGCCCGGAAACCAAAGCAATGGATCCGATTTGTGGCTAGGGGCCTGTTCGTTCCTTTTTACCTCTGGGGATATCTGTCTATGGGTCTGAGTGCAGGTAGGTGCTCAGAAGGGCTCAGATGGCCCCTGTTTGTCCTGGGAAGCCACTAATATTGGGATGGCCTCAGGGATTTTGGAGGTTTATCCCATTAGTAGGGTTGTGTGCCCATTCCCTTGGAGAGGGCAAGCACAGTCCTCAGGTTCGGCTCCAGGGGCCTGAGCCTGTAGGGTGTGTAGGCCAGGGCAGTTTGGACAGTTGTCTGAACACACAAACTCGGCTTATGTTTCGGGTCATACGTATGGCAGGACTGATCTACAGACCATGAGAACTCTTCGGGATATGAAAAAAGGGTGAGTGTGAGGCTTTTGCTCAAGTTTTTGTCTCTGGATATCGTGTCACTCATGGTCGTGAAATTTCCGGGTGACTTCATGGGAAATGGACGAGTCTTACTCTCTGGGGGTTTGGCCCCCTCCAAAGAGTTTGGGGTCATTATGTGGGATGGAAGAAGTCCGTTTTGTTGTTGTTGTTGTTTTGTTTTTTAACCTCAGGTGTCCCACCAAATGAGGGATTCCAGAGTAGAGCCCTGGGGAGGGGCGACTGGACAACCAGAAATCTGGTTAAAAATTGGGGCCTAGGAACATGTCAAGCCCATATGACATCTAATGGTCCAGCCACTGAGAGGACTTACTAGAGGACAGGACTCACTCTGAGGGTCACAATGCGTGTTTATGCCCTCGTCGCACTCAAGAATGGGTGGGGCCTCAGGGTGAATGCTGGTTTCTCCTACACTGAACGTTGGACAACATGCCAACCACAAGGTTCCTTGCCATGGGTAAGGAAGAGTTCTGATTTCTGCATCACATTCAACGCTTGTCCGGGCTTGGAGTTAAGGTCTAAGTTCTGAAGCCTGAAAAGTAAGGTTGGGAAGAAGTAAAGAGCTAAGGCCATGGCGGGTCTGATGTTCTCAGTGTGAGGTCAGCTGGCGGGTCTGATGTTCTCAGTGTGAGGTCAGCTGTCTCGGTGTTGATCAGGAGGTCCGGTCTCACTCTGTATCAGACAGTGTATTAGTGGCTAGGTTAGACTATCTAATTTGGGTACATTCGAGTGCCGTGTATGTCTATTCTCATTTGGTTTTTGTGAGAAACTCCATAGGGCAAAATTTTTCTTCTGGAAAGCAGGTAGAATTCTGCATTTTGTGTCCCGAATTGCCAAATGTGAGGGCTTGGGGGCCAAGAGTGTGAGGACGGAAGTCTGAGAACACAAGCTAGACATAGGTTTCAGGGCAAGCGCAAGGAAAGCACACTCTGCAGAGCTGCATCGAGAACTCATGCATCTGAATTCAGGGCGAAGATCAGATGTTGGCTTAGGTTGGAGTTCCTGTCCATGATTTCCCCTTCATAAATGGGGGGGCATCACAAAGCCATCTAGATTTTCCCAGGTTGGGAGTTGTGAGATGCTCCAAAACTCAAGGATTCCTTCTGCTGGACATTTGAGACCTGTTGAATGGCTCCAGGACATCCCATACGGAACGATGCCAGAGCAGAGCTCTAAGGATGGATGCTTGGGCAGCCAGCCTCGCATTCCAATTGTCTCCTAGTGACAAGACAGGTTCAGTCTGCTCGCTCTGGGGGAGCAACCAAGGGAGCTGAGTTGAAATGGAATTTCCTGCGCATGGGTTCTAATGTGGATTTCTGTCCATGGAGACCTTGTAATGGGGCAGTGGCACACAGGCCCTGAAGGATTCTCCTAACTGGAGGTTTTGAGACATCTTCAAAGGATAATTTTCTGATGTGGAGACGAGATTTGTTCTGATTGATGCCTCATGAAATCCCCGTATGCTAATATTGGAAAAGAGGCCTCTGAGGAGAGATACCTGTAAACTAATGCAATGAATCTGATTAAGGCCTAGGGACCTGTCTGATTCAATCTTCTTCTATGGGGACATCCATCTACGCTGAGTAGAGGTAGATGCTCAGCTGGTTTCAGATGACCCTTGTTTGTCCTGGGCGGCCTACATTATTGGGATGTCCTTGGGGACTCTGGAGGTTTTTCCTAATTTGTACGATTGTGGACAATGGAATGGGCAGAATTCCCGTGGTATGGACAGGCACAGTCCTGATGTGTGGCTCCAGGGGCCTCAGACTGAAGGGTCTGTGGGCCAGGAATGTGGAGACAGAAGTCTGAAAACACAAACTCGGCTTAGGTTTGGGACGTAGGTATGGCAGGCCCGATCTACAGACCGTGAGGAGAACTCTTCGGGAATTGACGAAAGAGCGAGTGTGAGGCGCTTGCTCAGGCTTTTGTATCTGGATTTGTTGTCAATGATGGCTGTGGAATATCGGGGAGGCTTCATGGGCCATGGACGAGACTTCCTCTCTGTGAATTTGGTCCAATCCCAATTGTTTTGGGTCAATCTGAAGGATGGGAGGAGTCCTTTTAGTTTTGTTAGTTTTGTTAGTTTTTTGTTAGTTTTGTTACCTCAGGTGTCCCACCAAAAGAGGGATTCCAAAGTAGAGCTCTGGGGAGGGATGAATGGACTAGCCGAACAATCCAATTGGGGTGAGGTCGAGAACCGAGCAGGTTGATCTTCATTTGGGGTTTCTGGAGATCCCCATAGAACAACGTTTTTCTTCTGGAGGGCCAACATAGGGCTGCATTGTGGTTCCAGAATTCCAAGTCTTGAGGGCATGTTTGCCAGGAGTGTGAGGAAGGAAGACTGAAAACACAAGCTAGCACGAGGTTTGGAGCCAAGAGCATGGCAGGCCCACTCTGAAGAGGCTGAATCGAGATCTCCTGCATCTGAGGTCAGGGCGAGTATCAGATGTTGCCTCAAGCTGGAGTTTGTGTCCATGACGGCCCCTTCCTGAAGCGGGGTGGGGGCGTCATGAGGCCAGGGAGGTTTCCCTACGCTAGGAGTTGTGAGCTGCTCCAAACTTCAAAGTTTCCTTCTTCAGGACAGTCGAGTACTATTGGATGGTTCCAGGATGCCCCATACAGAAAGACTCGAGAGCAGGGGCCTAAGCATGGATGCCGAGAAACGCCAACTCACCTTCCCATTGCCTGGTCGAGACAAGGCACGCTCAATATGCGGGCTCTTGGATGAGCTACCCAGAAGGCTGAGTTTAAATGGACTCTCCTGAGGATGAGTCATAATGTGGGTTGGTGGCCATGGAGACCTTGGAATGTGGCAGTAGCTAAGGGACTCTGCAGGATTCTCCAACCCAAAGGGTTTGACACAGCTCCAACAAGGAAGCTTCCCATGTGGAGATGAGAGGTGTTCTGTCTGGTGCCTCAGGAAAGCCCCATATGCTGGTCTTCGAACCCAGGCCTCTGAGGAGTGATACCTGGACACCAAAGCAAGAGTTAATAATAGGGCCTAGGGGCCTGTCTGGTTCAATCTTCTGTCTCTGCGGATATCTGTCTGTGTGTCTGCATGGAGGTAGTAGTTGCTCAGCTTGTGTCATAATGCCCCTGTTTGTCCAGTGCAGCTTGCGGTAGTGGGATGTCCTTGGGGACCTTGAGGTTTCTACTATTTTGTAGAGTTGTGGCCAATGGAACAGGCAGTTTCTTAGGAGAGAGCAAGCACAGTTCTGTGGTGTGGCTCCAGAGACCCCTGCCTGGAGGCTGTGTGGGCCACGGCTGTGCAGACAGACATCCAAAAACCCAAACTCAGCTCAGGTTTGGGGCCGAGGTTATGGCAGGCCTGATCTACAGTCCGTGAGGGGAGCTCCTCTGGATATGAAAGAAGGGTGAGAGGGAGGCAGTCGCTCAGTCTTTTGTCTCTGGATATTTTGTCCACAATGGCCGTTTAATGTAGGAGTTGCCTCATGGGTCGTAGAAGTCTCCCTCTCTGGTAGTTTGTCCAGCCCCCAGGAGTTTGGGGTCATTCTGTGGGAAGGGAAGAGTCCTGTTTTCTGCTTCATGTGTCCCCCCAGTAGAGGGATTCTAGAGGGATTCTAGAGCATAGCAGTGGGTACTGACAACTGGAATACTCGCCCTCTGGTTAAGGCCTATGGATATGACAAGCCCCATATGCGGGATCTTGGTCCAGCCACTGAGAGCGTTACTTTAATACGGGAATCACGCTGCAGGTCACAATGCATGTCTGTGCCCTAGGCGGCCCTCAAGCACTGGCGTGGCCTTTCTGACAATGCAGGTTTTCCCACATTGAACGTTGGACAACATGCCAACCACAATGTTTCTGGCCATGGGGAAGGAGGAATTCTAATTTCTGCATCACGTTCACCCCTGGGCAGTGATTGGAGATAAGGTCTAGGTTCTGAAGCCTGAAAACCGAGGTTGGGAAGAGATGACGACCTACGGCCATAGCGGGTCCTATGTGTCCAGGTTGGGGCCAGCTGTCTGGGTGTCGTTTGGGATGTCTGGTCTCAGGCTGTGCCAGACAGGGCATTAGTATACAGGGTAGGCTGTATAATTGCTTTACAGTCGAGTGGCATGCATTAGATAATCATTTGGGGTTTCTTATCAGCAGCATAGGGCAAAGTTTTTCTTCTGGAGGGCAGGCAGATTGCTGCATTGTGGCTTTGGAATTCCCAAACGGGAGGGCTTGTGGGCCAGGAGAGTGAGGACGGAAGTCTGAGAACACAAGCCAGACTTAGGTTTTGGGGCAAGGACATGGCAGGCACACTCTGCAGAGCTGAATTGAGATCTCATGCGTCTGAAGTCAGGTCGAGGATCAGACTTTGGCTCAGGTTGGAGTTTCTGTCCATGTTGGCCCCTTAATGAAGGGGGGGGGGCATTATGAGGCCATGGGGGTTTACCCACTATTGGAGTTGTGAGATGCTCCAAACCGCAAGGATTCCTTCTGTGGGACAGTCGAGACCTGTTGGATGGCTCTAGGACATCCCATAAGGAAGTTATCTAGAGCAGGGTTCTAAGTATGGATGCCTGGGCAGCCTGCCTCCCATTCCAGGTGTCTCATAGCGCCAAGGCAAGTTCGATCTGCTGGATCTAGGGGAGCAACCGAGGCGGGTGTGTTGAAATGGGTGAGTTGAGGATGGGTCATAATGTGCATTTGTGTCCATGGAGACCTGGGAATGGGGTGCTTGATCCGGGGCCTTGAGGGATGTTCATAACCGGAGGTTTTGATGGAGCTCTAAAGAGTACGTTTCCTATGTGGAGAAGAGAATTGTTTTGATGAGTGCCTAAGGAATCTCCCATATGCTGGTATTGGAAACCAGGCCTCTGAGGAGAGATGCCTGGAAACAAAAGCAATGGATATGATTAGGGCCTAGGTGCCTGTCCGGTTCAATCTCTTTCCTGGGGATACGTGTCTACGGATCTGTGGGGAGGTAGTTGCTCAGCTTGTGTCAGATCGCCCCTGTTTGTCCTGGGCAGCCTATAATATTGGGATGGCCTCGGGACTTTGGAGTTTCTCCTAATCTATAGGGTTGTGGTCAATGGAATGGGCAGAAATCACCTGGAGAGGGCAGGCACAGTTCTGAGTTTGGCTCTAGGGGCCCAGCCTTGAGGGTGTGTGGGCCAGGCCTGTGGGGACAAAAGTCTGAAAACACAAACTCCGCTTAGGTTTGGGGACATAGGTATGGCACGCCCAATCTACAGACCGTGATAACACTTCGGGATATGAAAAAGGGTGAGTTTGAGGTGCTTGCTCAGGTTTTGTCTCTGGATTTTTGTCAACAATGTGGGTGGAATGCTGGCGTGGCCTCATGGGTTGTGGACGGCTTTCCTTCTCTGAGGATTTGACCCGATCCCAAGAGTTTGGGTACATTCTGTGGGATGGGAGGAGTCCTTTCTGTTTTTTATTTTATTTTATTTTATTTTTTGTACCTCATGTGTCCCAATAAAAGAGGGATTCCAGAGCAGAGTCCTTGGGAGGGACAACTGGACAACCCCACCTCTGTTTAAGTTTGGGGGCCTAGGGGCATGGCAAGTCCAATATGTGGGCTCTTGATTCAGACACTGAGAGGCCTTCCTTGAGGACAGGGCTCATGCTGAGGGTTACAATGCCTATTTGTGCCCAAAAAGGCCCTCAAGCATGGGAAGGGCCTCATGGGCCACGCTGGATTCTCCTACACTGCACGTTGGAGAATATGCCAACCACAAGGTTTCCGGCCATGGCGAAGGAAGAGTTGTGATTTCTGCATCACGTTCACCCCTGGACAGTGATTGGAGTTTAGGTCTAGGTTCTGAAACCCGAAAACCGAGGTTGGGAAGAGATGAAGACCTAAGGACCTGACGGGTCCAATGAGCTCAATGTGCGGCCAGCTGTTGAGCATATGTCTGGAGGTGTGGGCTCATGCTGTGTCAGACAGGGCATTAGACAGGGTAGACTGTATATTTTGGGTGCAGTCGAGTGGCGTTCAGTTGATCCTCATTCGGGTTTCTAGGTAGCTCCATAGGGCAATGTTTTTCTTCTGGAGGGCAGGCAAAGTGCTGCATTGTGGCCTCAGTATTGCCAAACTGTAGGGGTTTTGGGCCAGGGGTGTGAGGACGGTAGTCTGAGAACACAAGCTAGGCTTAATTTTTGGGGTGAGGGCACAGAAGGCACACTCTGCAGAGCTGAATCAAGATCTCATGCACCTGAAGCCAGAGCGAATATCAGACGTTTGCTCAGGTTGGAGTTTCTGTCCATGATGGCCCCTTTATAAAGTGGAGTGTCTCAAGAGGCCATGTAGATTTACCCACAATGGGAGTTGTGAGATGCTCCAGACTGCAAAGATTCCTTCTGTGGGACACTTGAGACCTGTTGGATGGCTCTAGGATGTCCCATATGGAACGACTCCAGAGTAGGGTTCTAAGGATGGATGCCTGGGCAGCACGCCTCCCATTCTAGTTGTCTCCTAGCAACAAGGCAGGTTTGATCTGCAGGCCCTGGGGGAGAAACCAAGGGGGTTGAGTTGACATGGACTCTCCCGAGGATAGATCATAATGTGGGTTTAAGTCCATGGAGACCTTGGAATGGGGCACTTGATCCGGGGCCCTGAAAGATTCTCCTAAACAGAGGTTTTTATAGAGCTCCAAAGAGTACATTTCCTATGTGGAGACGAGATTTTTCTGATGAGTGCCTCAGTAATCCCCCATATGCTGGTATTGGAAACCAGGCCTCTCAGAAGAGATACCTGGAAACAAAAGCAATGGATCTGATTAGGGCCTAAGTGCCTGTCCAGTTCAATTTTATTCTATGGGGATGTCTGTCTCTGGGGCTGAGTGGAGGTAGTTTCCTAACTTGTGAAAGATCATCCCTGTTTGTTCTGGGCAGCCAACACTATTGGGATGGCCTCGGGGAGTTTGGAGGTTTCTCCTAATCTATAGGGTTGTGGCCAATGGAAATGGCAGAATTCCCCTGGAGAGGGAAGCCACAGTCCTGAGGTGTGGCTCCAGGGGCCCCAGCTTGGATGGTGTGTGGGCCAGGACTGTGGGGACAGAAGTCTAAAAACACAAACTCAGCTTAGGTTTGGGGATGTATGTATGAAGGCTCGATCTACAGACCGTGAGAATTTTCCAGGCTATGAACAAAGGGCGAGTGTGTGGCGCTTGCTCAGGCTTTTGTCTCTGGATTTTGTGTCAACGGTGGCCGTGGAATGTCGGGGTGTCCTCCAGGGCCATGGACAAGTCTTTCTCTGGTGATTTGGCCTGATCCCAAGTGGTTGGGATCATTCTGTGGATGGGAAGAGTCCTTTCTGTATTTTTTTTTTTTTTTACATCAGGTGTCCCACCAAAGAGGGTTTCCAGAGCAGAGCCCTGAGTAGGGGTGACTAGACATCTCGAGCTCTGGTTGAGATTGGGGGACTAGGGGCTTGGCAAGCCCCATATGTGGGCTGTTGTTCCAGTCACTAAGAGGCTTTACATGAGGATAGGGCTCACGCTGAGGGTCACAATGTGTGTTTGTGCAAATTGTGGCCCTCAGGGATAGGTGGGGCCTCATAGTCCATGCTGCTTTCTCCTACGATGAACGTTGGACAACATGCCAACCACAAGGTTTCTTGCCATGGCGAAGGAGAAGTTCTGATTCTTGCATCACGTTCACTCCTGAGCAGTGAGTGGAGATAAAGTCTAGGTTCTGAAGGTGAAAACTGAGGTTGGGTAGAGATGATGGCCTAAAGCCATTGTGGGTGTGATATGCTCAGTGTACGGCCAGCTGTCTGGGTGTTGGACTGCAGGTCTGCCCTCAGGCTGTGTCAGACAGGGCTTTAGTGCACAGGCTAGACTGTATAATTGGGGTATGGTCGAGTGGCATGCAGGTTGTTACTCATTTGGCGTTTCTGGTTAGCCCTATAGGGCAACATTTTTCTTCTGGAGGGCAGGCAGAGTGCTGCATTGTGTCTCCAGAATTGCCAAACTGGAGGGGTGTGGCCAGGATTGTGAGGACAGAAGTCTGAGAACACAAGTTAGGCTTAGGTTTCGGGGCGAGGGCACAGCAGGCACACTCTCAAGTGCTGAATCGAGATCTCGTGCTTCTGAATTCAGGGCGAGGATCAGACTTTGGCTTAGGATGGAGTTTCTGTCCATGATGGCCCATTTATGAAGGTGTGGGGCATCATGAGGAAATGGAGGTTTTCTCACAGTGGGATTGTGTGATGCTTCAAACCACAAAGATTCATTCTGCGAGACAGTCAAGACAGGTTGGTTGGATTCAAGACGTCCCATAAAGAAGTTCTCCAGAGCAGGGTTCTAAGGATGGATGCCTGGGCAGCCCACCTCGCATTCCAACTGTCTCCTAGTGACAAGGCAGGTTTGATCTGCTGGCTCTGGGTGAGCAGCCGAGGGGCTAATTTGAAATGGACTCTCCTGAGGATGGATCATAATGTAAGTTTGTGTCCTTGGAGACCTTGGAATTGGGCCATGGTGCCAGCGCCCTGAAGGATCCTCCTAACCTGAGATATTGACACAGCTCCAAAGAGCAAGTTTCCCATGTGGAGATGAGATCTGTTCTGATTGTTTCCTTAGGAAATCCCCATATTCTGATATTGGAAACCAGGCCTCTGAGGAGAGATACCTAGAAACCAAAGCAATGGATCAGAAGTTGGCTCAGGTTGGAGTTTCTGTCCATGATGGCCCCTTTATAAAGGGGAGCATGTCATGAGGCCATGTAGGTTTTCCCACGATAGGAGTTGTGAGATGCTCCAATCTGCAAGGATTCCTTCTGCGGGACAGTCAAGACCTGTTGGAAGGCTCCAGGACATCCCATATGGAACGGTGCCAGAGCAGGATTCCAAGGATGGATGCCTAGAGAGTCTGCTTTGCATTCCAGTTGTCTCCTAGCGACAAGGCAGGTTTGATATTCTGGCTCTGGGGGAGTAATAGACAGGGCTGAGTTGAAATGTACTCTCCTGCCGAATGGTCATAATGCGGGTTTGTGTCCATGGCTCCGGTTACCTGAAGGTTTCTCCTAACTGGAGGTTTTTACAGAGCTCCAAAGGATAAGTTTCCCATGTGGAGACAAGATTTGTTCTGATTGGTATCTCTGGAATCCCCCATATGCTGGTATTGGAAAACAGGCCTCTGAGGAGAGATGCTTAGAAACAAAAGCAATGGAACCAATTACGTTCTAGGAGCCTGTCCAGTTTGATCTTCTCTTGGGATATCTGTCTACGGGTGAGTTGAGGTCGTTGCTCAGCTTGTGACAGATCGCCCCTCTTTGTCCTGGGCGGCCTACACTATTGGAATGGCCTCAGGGACTTTGAGGTTTCTCCTAATTTGTAGGGCTGTGGCCAATGGAATGGGAAGAATTTCTTTGGAGAGGGCAGGCACAGTCCTGAGGTGTGGCTCCAGGGGCCTCAGCCTGGAGGGTGTGTGGGACAGGGATGTTAGGATAGAAGTTTGAAAACACAAACTCGGCTTAGGTTTGGGGACGTAGGTATGGCAAGCCCGATCTACAGACTATGAGGATAATTTTTTGGGCTATGACCTAAGGGTGAGTGTGATGCGCTTGCTGAAGCTTATGTCTCTGGATTTTGTGTCAATAGTGGCCGTGGAATGTCGGGCTATGGGCCATGGACGAGTCTTTCTCTCTGGGGATGGCCTGATCCCAAGTGATTGGGGTCATTCTGTGAGTGGAAGGAGTCCTTTCTGTGTTTATTTACCTCAAATGTCCCACCAAAGAGGGATTCCAGAGCAGAGCCCTGAGTAGGGGTGACTAGATGTCTCTACCTCTGGTTAAGATTGCGTGACTTGGGGCATGGCAGGCCCCATATTCGGGCTCATGTTCCAGCCACTGAGAGGCTTTCCTTGAAGACAGAGCTCAAACTGAGGGTCCTAATGTGTATTTGTGCCCACCGCAGCTCTTAAGCATCGGCAGGGGCTCAGGGACCCTACACTACCCTCAGGGGCCCTACTACTACCACTGTAGGCCCTACAGGGGTCCTACAATGAACGTTGGACAATATGCCAACCATAAGATTCTGGCGTGAGGAAGGAGGAGTTCTGATTTCTGCATCACGTTCAACCATGGGAAGTGAGTAGAGATAAGGTCTAGGTTTCTGTAGCCTCCACAGTCCCTGAAGCCATCCCAATAGTGTAGGCCGCCGGGACAAACAAGGGCGTCTGACAACAGCTGAGCATCTACCTCTATTCATACCGTAGTTGGATGTCACCAGGGTAGTAGATTGAACCTCACAGGTCCCTAGGCCGTAATCGGATCCATTGCTTTGGTTTCCAGGCATCTATCCTCAGAGGCATGTTTTCAAATACCAGTGTGCAGGGGTTTCCGGAGGCAAATCTCGTCTCAACATGGGAAAATAGCAGGCTGGAACTGTGTCAAAACTTCCGGTTAGGAGAATCCTTCAGGGCCCGGTGCCACCACCCCTTTCCAAGGTCTCCATGGACACAAACCCACATTAGGATCCATCCGCAGGAGAGTCCATTTCAACTCTGGCTTCTCGGTTGCTCCCCCAGAGCCAGCAGATAGAACCTGTCTTGTCGCTAGGAGACAATTGAGATGCAAGGTGGGTTGTCCAGGGCTCCGTCCTTAGAAACCTGCTCTGGCGTCGTTCCATATGGAACGTCCTGTAACCCATCCAAAAGGTCTCAAATGTCCTGCAGAAGGAATCCTTGTGTTTTGGAGCATCTCACAACTCCCAACGTGGGAAAACCGTGATGGCTTTCTGAAGCCCCCACCCCCTTTCTGAAGGGGAAATAATGGACAGGAACTCCAACCTGAGCCAATGTCTGATCCTCGCCCTGAAATCAGATGCACGACATCTCGATTCAGCTCTGCAGAGTGTGCCGGCCTTGCCCTCGCCCTTAAACCTATGTGAAACTTCTGTTCTGCAATGTCCGTCCTCACACTCCTGGCCCGCAAGACCTTACGTTTGGCAATTCTGGACCCACAAGGCAGCACTCTGCCTGCCCTCCAGAAAAAAAACCAAAATGTTGCCCTAGGGAGCTTCCCAGACACCCCAAATGAGGATAGACCTACACAGCACCCTTCTGTACACAAATCATATCGACAAATCTGGGCACTAATACACTGTCTGACAGAGCCTGAGCCCGGACTTCCTGACCAACACCCAGACAGCTGACCGCACACTGAGCACAACAGACCCGCCATGGCCTTAGCTCGTCATCCATTCCCAACCTAGCTTCTCAGGCTTCAGAACATAGACCTTCACTCCACACCCCGCCAAGGGGTGAATGTGATGCAGAAATCAGAACTCCTCCTTCCCTATGGCAAGAAACCTTGTGGTTGGCATGTTGTCCCACGTTCAGTGTAGGAGAAACCAGAGTTCACCATGAGGCCCCGCCCATGCTTGAGTACGAAGAGGGCACAAACACGCATTGTGACCCTCAGCCTGAGTCCTGTCCTCTAGTAAGTCCTCTCAGTGGCTGGACCATTAGACGTCATAATGGGCTTGCCATGCCCCTCGGCCCCAAGTTTTAACCAGCTTTCTGGTGGTCCAGTCGCCCTTCCCCAGGGCTCTGTCTTGAAACTCTCTTTTGGTGGGACACCTGAGGTAAAAACAAAACAAAATGGACTCCTCACATCTCAAAGAATAACCCCAAACTCTTGGGATCTGGCCAAATGCCCAGAGAGGAAGACTCGTCCATGGCCCATGAGGCCACCAGGACATTCCACGGCCATCAGTGACACAATATCCAGAGACAAAATCTCGAGCAAGCGTCTCACACTCGCCCCCTTGTTCATATCCTGAAGAGTTCTCCTCACGGTCTGTAGATCAGTCCTGCAATACCTACGACCCGAATCCTAAGCCGAGTTTGTGTTTTCAGACAACTGTCCCCACAGCCATGGCCCACAATACTTACAGGCACAGGTTCTTGGAGCCAAAGCTGAGGACTGTACCTGGGAATTCTGCCCCTTCCATTGACCACAAACCTAGAAATAGGATGATAAACCTCCAAAGTGCCCGGGGCCATCCCAATAGTGTTGACTGCCCAGGAAATACAAGGGCGGTCTGACACCAGCTGAGCATCTACCTGCACTTAGACCCGTGGACAGATGTCCCCAGAGGTAAATTGGAATGAGCAGGCCCCTAGATCCTAATCGGATCCATTGCTTTGTTGTCCAAGCATCTCTCCTCAGAGGCCTGGATTCCAATAGCAGCATATGGCTGTTTCTTGAGGCACCCATCAGAACAAATCTCGTCTCCACGTGGGAATCTTGCACGGTGGAGCTGTGTCAAAGCCTCTGGTTAGGAGAACCCTTCAGGGACCCTGTGCCACTGCCTCATTCCAAGTTCTCCATGGACACAAACCCACATAACGACCCATCCACAAGAGAGTCCATTTCAACTCAACCCTCTCAGTTTCTCCCCCAGATCCAGCAGATCTAACCTGTCTTGTCACTAGGACACAAGAGGAATGAGAGTCGGGTTTCCCAGCCATCCATCCTTAGAACCCTGCTCGGAATCGATCCGTATGGGAAGTCCTGGAGCCAACCAACAGGTCTCAATCGTCCTGCAGAAGAATCTTTACGGTTTGCAGCATCTCACAACTCCCATCGTGGGAAAGAATTCCATGGCCTCGTGATCCACCACCTCTTCATGAAGAGGGCCATAAGGGACAGAAACTCCAACCTGAGCGTTCGTCAGATCCTCACCTGATTTCAGATGCACGAGATCTCGATTCAGCTCTGCAGAGCGTATCTGCCATGCCCTCGCCCAGAAACCTAAGGCTGCTTGTGTTCTCAGACTTCTGTCCTCAACTCCTGGCCCACAAGCCCTCCAGTTTGGCAATTCCAGAACTACAATGCAGCCCTCTGCCTGCCGTCCAGAAGAAAAAACATTGCCCTCTGTGTCTAACCAGAATCCCCTGAAATATATGGGGAAAAATGCCTAGAAAAACATCAATAATAACTGCCTGCTTTTTATTGATCCATATCCTGCGGTAGGCAAAGTAGAGCTGTTTTTAGTCAGAGGATGATCTACGTATGTCTTCATGATCTGGCATTTCCTGCAAGCCAGGCATGGGGCTCTGCCCTAGAGCTGAAAATGCTGGGGGGCCCTCACTGTCCCTTTTCTTTTCTCAGCGGGACAACAGATATGTCCGTGGTGCAGTGTGACAGGCTTTACCACAGGGAGATAAAAGACTGCCATTGTAGGTTGGAGCTGGGAAAAGCCACTTAGGAACAGATTTTCAGGGGAGGTGATAGACAAGGGCAAAGAGAAGAATGAGATGAGTGTTTCAAGTTTCAAAGTGCCAGGAGGCAGCACAGTGCATTCGGGAAACTACAGCAAGTTCATGACAACCAACAGCTGATCTGGCAGCATCACCTGGGGATGGAGGCTGAGCCCCGGGGTTAACACTGGGGGTGAGATGGTTTGTAAACTATGCCGAGGAGGTGAGGTACTACACTGTGGGGGCACAGGGAGCTACCGGAGGATTTCAAATATCAGAATCGTAACCATAATAGAGTATTTAATTGCATCCTAGCTTTCATCAAGGGTAAGATGCACTATAGTTTATGTTCGGCTAAGAAAGAGAAATGCTGTCAGTTAAACTAGGATATGTCATCTAGTGCAAGGTGAGTGCCACCTTAAGAGATATTAAAATGGGGGGGGAGGACAAATCTTAGAACAAGTAAATTGTGGTACTAGAATAATTAAGAAAGTTCGAACACTTGGAGCAACTAAAAAAGTGATTATTGCTTACCATATTTCCCAAACAATATTAAGTCTTAGAACAAGAGATGTTCTCATCTTGATGCCCCGCAGCTGTTAGACCCAAAGTACAGAGGGCAGTAGCCAACGACCAGAAGGCCCCTAAGTGCCATGTGCTGACTCTAAGAGCAACTGCCTTTGAGAGAGGAAACGGTTGAGATTGGGCTTTATGAGGTAGAGAATTATTAGCTGGGAAAGTAGGAAAATTGGCACAGAATCGGAATTGATGCCCCTACATGACAGAGTTGGTGAAACTTCCCTTCTCAGAGATCTTGAGGCTCCTCAGAAATGTATTTTCCATTTTGGACGGAACATTCAGGATAAATATGATCTGTTCGAGTTCCTGGTTCTCTCATCAGGACTGTTTCTTAGGCTTCACTGGCACAAGAAAAGGGTTTTGATAGTCCAGGGTAAATCCTGACAAAAGGAAAGCACGGAATCTATGAAAAACTAACCACTCAGAAGAGAACAACAGATAAAAGGCCAGGCCGACCTGACCCTGCAGGATAGGTAAGGTTGGTCCGGCAACAGGGGTAGAGGGGAAGTGCCCATCTCCTGCCTGAAGAGCTAGAGAAGACCCCTTCCGGAGAGACCACTAGGAGAGGAGAGCAGTAGGTGCTGATGATGAAGAATATTTTAATCAGCCGAGAAGGTCATAATGACAAAGTTCCACGATCAGTGTAAACATATGGGATTAAAAAATAAAAAAAAAAAAAGATTTTTTTAAAAGGACTTTTTTTTTTAAGGAATTTAAACAAAAGGACTTTTTTTTTTAAAGGAATTTAAACAAAAGTCCTTTTTAAGAGACAGTTGGCTGTTTAAACCAAAAGTACAACTCTCTGAGAGAATCGCTGAATTATTTATTGGGGTAGAAAGGATCTGGAATGTAGAAAGACCCAATCTGCAGAGGAAAAATAGAATCACTAACAGGCCTCATGCCTTGCACAGCCAATGGCTAGAATCCCTGCCTCATGAGACCCTGTGCTAGAAGGCCGCTAGAACCATCTCAACTATGTTAGTCTTTCCTGGAAGCCAACAAGTGTTTGCCCAGTTAAGAGCAGGGTAACAATCAGTCACGTTATGTTATAATGATTGTCGATATCTTTAAAAGCCTTGTCAAGTTCCTTTTTGAGTAACCCTCACCCCACCCTTAGAGAAATTTATCTGTGGTTCACCTCTTTGAAATACCTCATTGTTGTTCCACATTTACCATAGCGCCCCCCCCCCCCCCAAAAAAAAGCCTTTTATTAACAAAGTGTTCAGAAGGGGGCGCCACTGTAAACAACGAGAGTTTTCGCTGCCAGGACAATTTTGTTGCAGAAACAGGTGAAAGCAATCAGGTCAGACAGAGCCAAGGGCTGGAGGGATTTTTAAAATTATAAAAACCGAACCAAATCAAACCAAAACAAAAATCAAAAATCAAAACCAATGGCCAAGATTTCAAGTTTGCTACTAAAGGCATGACATTCTCCTAAGACATACGAATGACTTGATCAACATATTTATATATTTATATTTGAAGAAGGAACTATTTGATGCAGCAAATCCACATTGTTTAAAAATTATCAGATATGAGGGCTCCTGGGTGGCGCAGTGGTTTAGGCCTCTGCCTTCGGCTCAGGTCATGATTTCAGGGTCCTGGGATGGAGCCCCACATCGGGCTCTCTGCTCAGCGGGGAGCCTGCTTCCCACCTCTCTCTCTGCTTGCCTCTCTACCTACTTGTGATCTGTCTGTCAAATGGGTAAATCTTTAAAAAAAGAATTACTAGGTGTGAAATACATCGAGGGTATGGGAAGGAAAATGATTTCACCTGATCTGACTAGGAAGTGGTTGAAGCCTGAATTAAAGTGCTATAAAAAGAGTAAAGACCTGGAAAATATATGGGGAAAAAATCCCTAGAAAAACAGCAATAATAACTGGCTGCCCTTTTTTGATCCAGATCCAAGGGTAATTGGCAATATAGTTTATGTTCGACTAAGAAAGAGAAATGCTGTCAGTTAAACTAGGATATTTCATCAAGTGCAAGGTGAGTGCCACCGTAAGAGATATTAAAATTGGGGGGGTGGACAGATCACTGAACAATAAATTGTGGTACTAGAATAATTAAGAAAAATAATACAAGAACGCTTGGATCAACAAAAAAATGATTATTGCTTACCATGTGCCCCAAACTACATTAAGTCTCTAAAAATTTTATATCATCTGATAGGTCAGATATATACAAAATTACATTTAACGTTTTAAAAATATCAGCAAATACTTTCATTTAAATGCAAATTTCAAAGAAAATCTACTTTTCCAAACACTACTTTTTATCCTATTTTTTTTTAAATTTTGTCGAAAACTGATAAAATGTTTAGCGAGACTATAAATGTTAGATCGAAAAAAATGATTAATAGATGTAGGTTCAAATTATTATGTTCCATTAAAAATGATTTAGTCTTTGATGAACATCTGTTTGGTAATATGTTGTATCCAGATATTGTAAATTAATGACATATATAAAATTATAGGGATATGACACCTTTTGTTCAATTATGAGTAGAGCTTTTAAAATGCTATTTGTCAAAACCTGTCATCTTGTCATTATGTAGCATTATGTAGCATTTAAAAAATGTATACTCTTCACTTTGAAGACTTTTAGAAATCTAAAATATGACTTTCTATGGTTTGAGTTTCCATATTCCTTTATTGCCAGTTTGAACAAATCCACATGCTTTGATTCGAAGGTAATAAATTCCTCTTATTTGGAAAAATGATGCTTATTTTTGTTCTCTCACCCTTAGCAGATGGTTTCATTTTAGCACACTTTAGAGTTATAATTTCATGCTTAATAAAAACATTTATTATGATCTACATAGATGAATGAAACTTTTATTTTATTAAATTATTTGCCAAACAATCTGTTATTTTTAAAAATGTATTTCCTTTGAAGGGTTATTTTAGAGCATTGAGAGAGGATCTAGGAGTGTGGTATTATGCAATTTTTAAGTAGGTATGAAATGGTTATTTTTTTTTTTAAGATTTTATTTATTTATTTGACAGAGAAAGATCACAGGTAGGCAGAGAGGCAGGCAGAGAGAGAGAAGCAGGCTCCCTGCTGAGCAAAGAGCCCGATGTGGGGTTCGATCCCAGGACCCCGAGATCATGACCTGAGCCTAAGGCAGCGGCTTAACCCACTGAGCCACCCAGGCGCCCCCTGAAATGGTTATTTATATGATTGTTTCTTTAAGGCTTTTGTATTATTTTTTTTGTCTTATTTTGTCTTATTTTGTCCCTTATATGCTATAAAATATTATGAAGGTAAATTTAAGGTATGTTTTACATAGTTTATTTTTTGGAAAAAATATTGAAATGACTTATGAAATTCAGTATACGCTCAACATTAATTTATTCTGAAATTTACCAATTGTCTACTGAACCTATTATATGGCAGATATTACTTCAGACTACACTGGTAAATGAAATACTTGGCTTTGTAGAACTTTTATTTTAATGGGTGAGACAATTAAAAGCTATAAACCTTAATAAAAATTGCATAGTGCATTCAAAAATGATGAGTACAATGGGGAAAAAGAAAAATTAGATCAGGGTGAGAAAAATCAAGGTTGCTAGGCAGAGGATGGGGAGTTAAAAATGTTAATAGGAAGATCAGGGTAGTTACAATGAAGCTGACAATTGAACAAAGGTATGGAAAGGTGATGAATTTGCCCAGAACTATCAGCAATAAGGTCACTCCAGACAAAGGAATTGGCTATCTTGAAGGCCATAAGGTTGGATCGTGCGTGGCATATCTGAGGAATAGCAAGGAGGCCACTGTGAGGGACTGAAGAGTAGCAGGGAAAGAGGTCACAGAGGTTAAATGAGTGGCTAGATCATGTAAAAGCTTAGAAGTCATTGTAAAACTCTGGCTTTTATATTTGGAAACTTACTGTGTGATAGAATTTCTGCTATTAACTGAGAGTTCAAATGTCCATAAAATTTCAAGGATTCTTTTTCTTGTAAGACAGAATAAAGAAAAAGAGTTCATATTTTCACATGTTGTAACAAATGCTAGGAGATCCAAGTGTAGGAAGCTATGGGAGCACAGAAGAAGGCACTAAAATCACACCAATATATTTGATGACTGTGACTATATATAAATTTGTATTTTCTAGATTTTTTATAGTCATGGAATCACACAGTATATACTATTCATTGCCTGGCTTTTCTTTTCTCAGCATCATTACTTTGAGGACCTCCAATTGTAAATAGTTCATTTTGATGTTGAATAGTAATCTCTTTAATGAATAGATCATAATTTGTCTTTGCTCTATTGATGGACATTGATGAACGTTTCCACTGTTTTCAATGCTTAAAAATAAAGCTGCTATGAAATCCATATACAAGTCCTAGTATGAACATAGGGTTTGTTTCTCTTGGTTAAAAGCCTAGAAGTAAAATGGCTATTTGTGTAACTGCAACATATTTTGCATTTAAAAAAATTTTCAAACTAATTTTCAAAGTGGTGGTATCATGATATATGCCAACAACAGTTTAGATTTTTTGTTGCTTCTCAATCTAGCTCAGACAAAGTACAATTAGCCTTTATAATTTTAGCCACTCTAATAGATATGTAAGCATGTCTCATTATGATTTTAATTTGTATTTCTTTAATGTCTAAATGTTGAGAAATTTGTCATGTGCTTATAAGCCATCCATATCCTTTTGGTGACATGTCTCTTCAATAATTTTCTTCACATGTAAAATTGGATACTCTGTTTGGTTATTGGTAAGGTTTTTTATTTTTATTCATTTTTAATAATCAGAGTAGATGTCCATTATCAGATATATAATTTGCAAATCCCTTCTCCATCTTTATTGTTTCTCAATGGAGCTTTGATAGCTGTGTCTTTCAAGAAATATGCTACTTCTTTCCTGGTACACGGAGGTATGACTAGAACATTATCAATGTTGACCTTTGCAAAGAAAATCATGGCTTAAGATATATGTAATCTGCGGTTGTTGAGAGTGTTCTGTAATATCAAGCATATCTAGTTAGTTGATAATTTTGTTCAAGTCTTACATATTTTACCAATTTGATGACCATTTGTCTATATAATCTTAAAATAAAGGTGTTGAAATGTTTTTCCATTTCTCTTCTAAGGTAGAAGTTATGATTTTTGTTCTTAGTTTTTCCCTATATATCCCCAAATCTGTTATTAAGTATTAAAAGTCAAGAATTATTATACTCCCTGATGAATTCATCCTTTTACTCTTCTGTAATTTTGACTTGATCTTTATGTCTGATAATGAAATTTGCTTTAAAATCACTTTTCATTATCTTGATATAACCACCAAAGTTATAGTGTGATTAGTGTTAATATAGCATATTTTTTCTTTTACTTTTTAAAGCACTTCTCTATTTAATCCTGACCAAAAAAAAACAAAACAAAAACAAAAACAAAAAAACAAAACAAAACAAAACAGCTTTTTAGTTCAGGAAGCATCTTTGTAAATTATCTTTTTTTTTAAAATGAAGCAGTAGCAATTTTTGTTAAGGGACCTAAACTGAAAGAAGGTGTAGAAATTTATTTATTTATTTATTTAGTAAAAGATTTTATTTTGTTTATTCACAGCAAGAGAGAGACACAGAGAGAGAGAAAGCGCACAAGCAGGGGTAATCACGTGCAAAGGGAGAGGAAGAAGCAAGCTCCTTGGGGTGCAAGTAGTCCCATGCAGGGCTGGATCCCTGTACACTGGAATCATGACTTCAGCCAAAGGCAAACATCTTCTTAAACAACTGAGTCATCCAGGCACCCCTAGAAAATTAAAAAAAAAAAAAACTTTTAAAAACATTTTGTTTCTTTCTTTTTTTAAAAAAAATTATTTATTTGACAGACAGAGACAGGAAGAGGAACTATAAGCAGGGCAGAGGGAAAAGGAGAAGCAGGTTTCCCACTGAGCAGAGAGCCTGATGTGGGGCTTTATCCCAGGACCCTGGCATCATGACCTGAAAAGAAGGGACACTTATGGAGGAAGCCACCCAGACACCTCTTTTCTTTGTTTTTAATATATGGCAACTGATGCTTCCCAGCCACGAGGAGCATATTACCCATTGATTAAATCTTTGATAACAACCTATTTAAAAAGGTGTGTAAATATATACTTACTCAGATTTATACACTTTGTGTTTTCTTCATAGTTTGGGGCTGGACCCCATGGTCACAACACTGCTTCCAGCCTTTGCCTTCCCATATTTTGATACCAGGTATTTGGTCAGCAAAGCAAATTAGTATCAAAATTAATAAGCCCGTGGCACCATATCTCTGGAGCAGGGGTTGCTCTTGGCCAAGGCCCAGAGCAGTAGATTTCCCCTCGCTATTGCTATAGCCCCAAGGACTAGGTCCCTGCCACCAGAACTCAGTCTTCCATGTTATGCTAAGCAGACAAAACCAAAACAGGAAAGCTCCGACAGCTTTCACTGGCATGCCTCATCTCCCACTCCCTCGACGTCCAGGCAGTACCAGATGCCAGGGAGGGGACGTGGTCCAACATATGGGAGGGAAGGAAGTAGCCACGAGCAAGTACCTGCCTCTCTGTGCCTTTCTTTCATGAGCAGGTTGTAAGGAGGAGGAAGAGGAAGGGGAAGAGAGGTGAACTTCAAGGTGTGAAGGCCTCAGGAAGGCAGCTGGGACCAGCCAGTAGGAAAGGGACAAAGGAGAAGGCAGTGAGTCTTGCAGGGAGGGTGGGGGGTAAGGGTTACAGCTTATGACGGAATCTAGACAGGAGTAATAGGGATACTAGTCATTTGAGTCCACCATTGGCAAGCTGGGCTTGGTGTCAGGGCAGATAGGCCTCCCTGGCAACGGCACATGAGAGAAGGTGGAATTCTTCTCTGAGGAGCAGGTGGAGCTTCGGGTGTTGGGAAAGCATAGACAGTATTGTTCCAGGGCCAAGGACATGTCCGGGTACTCCTGGATGGAGGTCAAGGGCACAGTATGATCCAGGTCTTCTACCAGCAGCTTGAAGGTACCACATGCCAGCCACCCCCTCATTATTGTGTATAACTCTCTGGTGCACTTATTGGCTTATCCATCAAATGACTCCTTCAGCAGCTTGAAAACCACCTCCACAGGCACTCCAGGATATGGGAGGCTTTGAGAGTGAAGATTTTGCACAGGATCACCCCAAAAGACCAGAAGTCACTCTGGTGGATGTAGATCTGGTCAAACATGGCCTTAGGGACCATCCACTTCACAGGCAGTCCACTGTTGGTTGTCTTTTTATAGTAACTGATGTGGTGATATCTCTGGCAAGGCTGAAGTCTGAGATCTTCATCATGTTGTCCTTTGTCACCAGCACTTCCCTGGTGGCCAGGTCTTGGTGTATGCACTTCTTGGAGGCAAGGTACTCCATGCCTCAGGCTACCTGATAGGCACAGGATACCAGGTCCTTGGAGGAGAGTTGCTCTGCTGCATTGAGGCTGATATTGTAACAGTACTCCAGGTCAGGAGGCCTCTGGGCCTGCAGGTACTCCTGTATGTTGTCTTTGGAGGCACATTCCATGAGAGTGTACGAAGGACCGTCCTGTGTGCAGGACCCAGCAGGTTGATGGTGTCCTTGTGCTGTCCAATCATCTTCATCATCTCCATTTCTGAGATTAGGTTTGACAGGTCTTTCTCTGTTGCATCTGACTTCAACATCTTCACAGACACTTTAGTCAAATGGTTGGATTTGTCTTTGTCCAGACCAATGGCCTCCTCCAACACCACCTGCCCAAAGTAGGCCTGTCTTAGGGGTCTGCCTAAATTGCCTACAACCAGCCTGTCTCAAGGCAGTTATGAACTCTAGATTATCCTCAAAAACATTAAAACACAAGCTAAAAATTCTATTCACTAAGTCTCTGTCGCAGGTCTAATTTTCTTATCTTTCATCATTTATCTTTTTCCTAATTCTTATTTTCAGTATAGTTTATTTTGCTTCCAGGTGTTTCCCCTGGTTTCTGTATGCTGTTTCATAGGGAAGAATTATCCTGTCATAAAATTATTTCTTGAGCATTCATTACATCTCTCAGTTAAAATGGGTTCTTTTATGGTATTGATTCATTTGAGTTTTCTCAAAATGGGAAGAATCTTCAAAATGGTGTTTTCCTCAAGGTTCAGAGTATGCCTTAGCCTCATCTTTACTCTTTTTGAAATTCACTTTTCAAATTCTTGTCCCTATTTTTATATTTTTAAAATAAAATGTTTTATTTTTAATATTTTTTATTTGAGTATAGTTGATATTCAGTGTTACATTGGTTTCAGGTTTTCAATATCTCCATACATTATTCTATGATAACTACAAATATAGCCACCATCTGTCACCATATAATATATTATAATATCATTGACTATATTCTCTACACTGTCCCATATCTCTTTTAAAAATCTCTGATTTTTATGTTTCCTCTTACTCCAATTTTCAACCATCATTTTACATGGTTACTTTAATAAAATATGCCTGATTACACACTCTTTGCTGAAAACCATAGCATTTGATTTATAGTAGTCTTCTTCTGCTTCTTTTTTTAAAATTAACATATAATGTATTATTAGCCCCAGGGGTACAGGTCTGTGAATCGCCAGGTTTACACACTTCACAGCACTCACCACAGAACATACCCTCCCCAATGTTCATAACCCCACCACCCTCTCCCTACCCTCCCCACCCCCCGACAACTCTCAGTTTGTTTTGTGAGATTAAGAGTCTCTTATGGTTTGTCTCCCTCCTGATCCCATCTTGTTTCATTTACTCTTTTCCTGTCCCCCAAACCCCCCACATTGCACCTCCATTTCCTCATATCAGGGAGATCATATGATAGTGTCTTTCTCTGGCTGACTTATTTTGCTAAGCATAATACCCTCTAGTTCCATCCATGTCATCGCAAATGGCAAGATTTCATTTCTTTTGATGGCTGCATAGTATTCCATCGTATATATATATATACCATTCATTTGTTGATGGACATCTAGGTTCTTTCCATAGTTTGGCTATTGTGAATATTGCTGCTATAAACATTTGGTGCGCGTGCCCCTTTGGATCATATAGTAGTCTTTACCTCTATCGGAACCCCAGGAAGCTTTATTTATTTATTTACTCACATAAACACATGATCCAACACAACGTTTTTTGTTGTTCAAATGTATTATAATGTCTTACCGCTTAACACTATGCTTATTGTTCTCTTTCACTGTCTGACTAAATCCTAATCCTCACTATGCCATTTAATTAGAAAGAACATTTGAACTCAGAGTTCTCTCCATATCAGGGAATGAAGACTCCACCCTTCTGTTTGTGCAGGTAAAATAAATGTTGATATTGTCTGTCCTGCACATATTCCATCCTGTTCACCAGAATATTCACCATCAAAATATATACAAAATAAAAACCATACCTCACCATTCTATTACCACCCAGCATGCTAAAAACACCATCATATGTTCCTGAATTATTGACTTGATTGATAGCCCCACTTCCACACATACTGCACTCCTTTCTCCCTGCAAATTTATTTTGGTACAGCAACTTAACCTAAAAACCAAGTCAGATGATTTTATTCTGCTGTTGAAAGTCTTTTGGTATCTTCCCCTTTCATATTAAATAAAAACTGTAGGCATTTCAATGTACTAGAAGGTCATGCATCAATATGTTCTTCCTCTCTCCATCACTATGAACTCCTCATTGGCCTCATTGCTTTTCCTCAAAAGTAACAGACCAGCTGTTCACACAAAGTCTATATACTTACTTGCTCTGCCTAGAGCAATCTTTTCCTTTAATATTTGTATAACACCCTCCTTCACTTCCTGGGTCTTTGTGCAAATAACATCTCATAAATGAGATATAACCACCCAACACAAAATAAAATTAACTTTCATCGCAACATTCTCCAATGGCTTTTACCTTTCTTGTATTTCTTTGTAACACTTATCACCATCAACTATCAATCATTATTCTATTACTGGTTTATTTCCTTATTTGAGACAGAGAGAGAGAGAATTGGGAGGGGGCGCAGAGGAAGAAGAAAACACCCCACTGCCTAGAAAGCCTCCTGGGGAGTTACATCCCAGGACGCTGAGATCATGAGGCAGCCAGAGGCAGTCACTCAATGGACTAAGCCACCGAGGTGCCCCTCTATTATTGCTTTATTTCACTATTATATTTCAAAAGAATGTAAGCTCTTTGTGGTCAGGTATTTTATATATTTTATTAATTGAAGTATTCTCAGAAAGGTAGCTGGAAGATTGTAAGAGCTCACTAAACTGTATTTTGTTGTTTTTATTGGGCTCCTTTATGGGCTTTACATCTTACACTAGAAGTCTATCCTTCAGATGTAAGCAATAACAATAGAGCCCTACTGCCTGTTCAAATGAGTAAAAAGCCTGTATTCAGTGGATATTTTAAGAGCTAAATGAATGGCTTAATAGTTGTATATAGGGGGAAAGGGAACATATTTTCCACAGTTTAGAAGTGGAGTTCTTTTATAGAGTTCTTGTACAATCCTACACTATTGAACGATAATGGGCAGTTGTACATTACAATTATACAAACACTTTGGTAATTTGTATCCTTTTTTTTTGTAATTCATGACTGGATCATTTAATTCCTTAGGAGCATTATAGCATTTCAACTTTTCATGTTCAATAAACTTATTGGGGTTGCTACCTTTTTTATTCAAATGGATAAATAGTCATGATTTCATCTAAATAAAGTGTTATTGATTGTGTTGTTTTCTAGGAATGAGTCGCACATGCTAGTTTAAAAGTTTTGTTAAATTCCAAAGTCTGGGGGCGCCTAGGTGGCTCAGTGGGTTAAGCCGCTGCCTTCGGCTCGGGTCATGATCTCAGGGTTCTGGGATCGAGTCCCGCATCGGGCTCTCTGCTCAGCGGGGAGCCTGCTTCCTCCTCTCTCTCTCTGCCTGCCTCTCTGCCTACTTGTAATCTCTCTCTGTCAAATAAATAAATAAATCTTAAAAAAAAAAATTCCAAAGTCTGTAACTGATAAAAGCCTTTTGTAGATTAGTAACTTGATCCAAACAGAAAAGTTATGTAACACTCAATTGTTATACTATCTTTGTTTCCATCTTGCGTTGTAATAACACCTATCTTAACTCTAAGACAAGTCATCGCCAGATGGCTTTCTGGCATTGATTGCATGATATGAAATCTAGTATAACTAACAGTTTTTTTTTTTTAGTAGCATATAAATCAATTTAGAAATATATATGTATTGGAATATAGGATAAAATTTTAAATTATTTGGCAATAGTAAACTAAACTTTTTTTGTAAATTTTTATTTTCTAAAATTTCATTGAGCTCTTTTGCAATAAGAAACAAGTTACAAAAAATTAGGGTTCATTTACCCCAATTCAAAATTATTAGGAATATAATCATAGAGGTTGAAGTATTTAAAATATTGAACCCAAAATATTTTATTAGGTAACTTCATGAATGCTGAGCATTCACTGTTAAAATATACTAATACTATTCATAGACTGGTAGAAGCCTAAAATCAAATATTTATTAAATATTCATATCCATATCTTTTCATGGATTGGTAATTCATTTCTCAAGCATTAAATAATATTCCATTGTTTGCATGTACTACACTTTATTTGACCTTTCACCTATGGAAGGATATCTCGGTTGATTCCAAGCTTTTGTCAGTTATGAATAAAACTACTATAGACATTTTTGTGGGTATAGATTTCATCTTCTTTGGATAAATACCAAGAACTGCTACTGCTGAATCATCTGGGAAGAATATGTTTAGTTTTATAAGAAACTGCCAAGTTGTTTTCCATTCTTTATTCTCAATAGACATGGAAGAGCATTCCTGTTGCTCCACATCCTCACCAACATTTCGTGTTCTGTTGTCAGTGTTCTGACAAACCACTGAGCCACCCAGGCGCCCCATCGTTATGGTAAACTTTGAAGTCAGTCCTCAGTCTTGGTTCTCCTTCAACACTATGTTGACTATTGTGAGCCTTTGCCTCTCCATATAAACTTTAAAATAAGTTTGTTAATATTAAAAAGAAGAACTTGCTGGAATGCATTAATTGTATAGATAAACTTGGAAACCAGTGACCTCTTGAGCTTAACAGGAGATAGACCATGGACATCAGTTGTCACAGTGGTGCCTCTGGCAGAACCTTTTGCAAATCCGTAGGCAAAATGAGACCTCAAAGATCCAAGAGAATGTCTAAGAAGTACTTGATACATCCCTTGGGTATGGTTTATTGAAGTGTCCACCTGTCTGAAAGCTGGGGAATCTAGATAAGGGAGGGAAAATTAGTTATGATAAAACATATCAACAAACATGAATAAATTTTGTAAAACTAATTGTCATGGCTCATATACAGTATGACCAGAGAGGGACCATCAAAAGGAAAGCATCAGTTATGTTTATTGTGAAATTTTTTATTCAAAATAAAGCAATGAGAGGGGAAGACACAATGAGAAAATTACTATTTTTTAAATGGTAAACTTCTTACAAAATGGAACAGGTTTTATATTTTAAGTAGTATATTGAAAAGTAAAACATTGGGGCGCCTGGGTGGCTCAGTGGTTTGGGCTGCTGCCTTCGGCTTGGGTCATGATCTCAGGGTCCTGGGATCGAGCCCCACATTGGGCTCTCTGCTCCGCAGGAAGCCTACTTCCCTCTTTCTCTCTCTCTCTCTGTGCCTGCCTCTCAGCCTACTTGTGATCTCTGTCTGTCAAATAAATAAATAAAATCTTTTTAAAAAAAGAAAAGAAAAGTAAAACATTAAGAAATAAAATTTTAATTTAAAAAAGTATGTAATTTTTAAAAAAGGTTAAAAATAGCAGAACCATTTTTCTTATAACTCGAAAATACATTGTATATATATCTATCAAAAATAACTTGTCGGGGGGCACCTGGGTGGCTCAGTGGTTAAGCCGCTGCCTTCGGCTCAGGTCATGATCTCAGGGTCCTGGGATCGAGTCCCGCATCGGGCTCTCTGCTCGGCAGGGAGCCTGCTTCCTCCTCTCTCTCTCTGCCTGCCTCTCTGCCTACTTGTGATTTCTCTCTGTCAAATAAATAAATAAAATCTTTAAAAAAAAAATAACTTGTCGGGCGCCTGGGTGGCTCAGGCCTTCGGCTCAGGTCATGATCTCACGGTCCAGGGATCGAGCCCCAAATCGATCTTTCTGCTCAGCGGGAAGCCTGCTACCTCCTCTATATCTCTGCCTGCCTCTCTGCCTACTTGTAATCTCTCTCTGTCAAATAAATAAATAAAATCTTAAAAAAAAATAACTTGTTATGGGGGCGCCTGGGTGGCTCAGTGGCTTAAAGCCTCTGCCTTCGGCTCAGGTCATGATCCCAGGATTCTTGGGTCAAGTCCCACATCAGGCTCTCAGCTCAGCAGCGAGCCTGCTTCCTCCTCTATCTCTGCCTGACTCTGCCTACTTGTGATCTCTGTCAAATAAATAAATAAAATCTTTTATAAAAAAAATTAAAAAACTACTTGTCATGTCTGGAATCAGGAGCATATGGAAAAAAATAATATCTGAGGACAATACTTCTGCCATGTTTTGTGCCTTGTTAATATTTTTAAACAGTCAGGCAACTTTTAGCTTTATTGAAACAACTGCTTAGATACCAGCAGTGCCTTTTGGAGCCCTATGACTATAGAAATTAATTGCAAATATTCAAAATGTTTACTATGGTGTCATTATTTAGGGCCACCACCAAGTATGTTTCAGATTAAGCATAACTGTTACTCTTCTGTAAGGCAAAAGGGCATATTTTCAGGAGTTCCGTCTGCTGTACCAGGAGTTGAATCAAGTAATGATTTTTGTCTATAAAATAATTCACTTTTCAATCTAACATTCCTCATTCCACATTATAATAATAAAAACTTGGAGGAGACTAAAACAAACAAACAACTAAAACTACAACAACCAGCTTTTCCTTCAGTGGAAAAGTAAATATAACCTTATGAGTAGCCTGAAATTTATTTTAAAATATTTTTAAGATAAACGTTTTTGTTAGAAAACCATATATTTTATATTCCTAAGAAATAACAGGCAAAGTTTTATTAACTTCTAAAAAGTCTAGTTACTTCTATTTATCTATTAACTCATCTCTTTATGAAGTAGAACATGATCACACCTATTGTATCTACCCACGTTTGTATGCTTTGGTTATTTTATGTTTGCTATTTCCTTGCTTAATTTTTACAATATTTGATACATTATATTATCTTTAAGTCCATCTACGGTTTCACAGAATTTGTTTGAACTTCATAAAAAATGTACCATACTTTTTGCACTGTCCTTGTTTTACTTCTCTATTAACTTTCCAAGATTTATTCACTTTACAGTGTGTAGCTATCATTTTTATTCCTCCATAATGCTATGTTTACAAATTTGTATTTATCTGTACTTTTAAAAATATCTTAATTATATACCATTTCTCATCTCATGTAACACTCATGTAACTTCTACACTTATCAGATATTATGTAACTGAAAACCACAACTCAGCAACAATATAGCACCATTTTTCAAAATTAAATGACTTACCAGAATTCTTTATTTCTATACTTTATTTGTATTAGATGACCCTTTATTCTGGTATTTGGCATTGTTCATATGGAGGAAAGCTTATAAGTTGATATTCCATAAATAGAATGATTTATTATGATTGATTAATTATTTTCATTTAGAATGCATAGAATATGGTTGATTTAATATTTCTTTCTTACTCTCTGCCTGGAACATAGTGCTATCTATGTAATAGCCACTAAAATATTAAGTTAATCACCTAGACTTTAAACTTCATATGAATAGGAATAACATACAGAACTCTTCTCAGATTGGGACACGTGGGTTGCTCAGTCAGTTAAACGCCTGAGTCTTTAGCTCAGGTCATGATCTTAGGGTCCTGGGACTCAGTTCTGCAACAGAATCCATCCTTAGCCGGGAGTTTGCTTCTCCCTCACCCCGCTGCTCCCCCTGCTTGTGATCTCTCTGAGTCACAAATAAATAAAATTTAAAAAATAAATTCTTCTCAGATAGCTAATATAGAATATCGTCTTTGTATTCATCAAAGGGAAAGTGCCATATAATAATGAAATTCAGACTACTTCAAATTCATTTTTTATCCAGTAAGAAAGTACTGGAAACAAGCCTAAAAATGTCTTTAATGAATTAAAGAAATAGATTGATTTTCAATATCTTAATGTTTCTAAAATAAATTGCAAGATTTTTATACTAGATATCAGTGTAAATATTCATTATACAAGGATATTCTAAAAATAAACATGATCAAACTACTTGACATATATGATGACAAAAACGAGATTGACAGAAGTCAGTTTGGGTAAAACTTACAACACCTACCACCTGAAACTCTTGTTCTATAATTTAATTATTTTAATTTACAAAAATACAAAAATAATATATCAGAGTAAGTATACTGATAGCTTTTAAGGTATGCTCTGGTTGTGCACTGTTTACTATTTAAAGGTGAATCAAATATGTCATGCTTATGGTGTGACTGTATTAAAATTCAACAAGTTCAGAAGCATGCGAGGAATAGAATAAAGACAAAAGATGACCCTTACTTATCCTAAAGATAGACAATGGTAAATATGTGCTAGTTGGGGAGAGAATCCAGTCAGTAGATGGAGGATGTGGTAGTGGAAAAAAAAAAGACACAACGTTTTGGTTGAACGTTTAGCACTATATTTAACAAAATGAAATTGTGTGTTAATAGCCTTGAATAAAATCCAAAAAATATTTTCAATTCATTGAAGATTATTTAGGAAAAACTTGAAAAATACAACTTGATAAGGATTCCAATAAAAGATTCATAAGCAATACAAGTTTCAGAATTTTTAGTATATTTTCCCTAAAAATCCATTTGATTTAAATTAAAAAGTATTTGATTTACCTGCCACTTAAATAAGAGGAAATTATTTGGTTTTGTAATAAGTCAATAAAATAAATTAACATATCTTTAAAAACAGATATGCGCACTAATTTAAAAATAATAGTGCTTAAGCTGTTCAGCAAACATTTGTAAAGTTCCTTGCCATCAGCTAGCTCTGGAGTTCTGCTAGGTGAGTAAGGCCATGTACGTTACTGCTCAGAGTACTGACGCAAAGCAATTGTCCCCTTCACATCCATTTTTTGCTATTGATAGGTCATGCTATGTTGTTTAGAGATACATAGATGGCCCTACATGAAGGCCTTTTTTTGTGTGTATATGGGTGACTGTGATTTAACTTTCAAATAAGATGGCTCCTGATTTACAATGATTCAACTTACGATATATTTGGCAATGATGTGAAAGTGAAAGTGATTCAGTAGAAACTGTACTTTGAATTTTGAATTTGGGTCTTTATAAAAAGGGCCAGTGACATGTGGTATGGTGCTGTCTTGTGATGCTGGGCAGGGGCAGTGAGCCACAGCTCCCAGTCAGCTAGAAGATTACAGGGGTGAACAACTGATATTCTTACAACCATTCTATATATAACCATTCTTCTTTTTTTTAGTGTAATATTTAATAAATTGCATGTGATATTTGATACTTTGTGATAAAATAGGCTTTGCTTAAGATGATTTTGCCCAAATGCAGGCAAATGAAAGTGTTCTGAGGATGTTTAAATAAGCTTAAGGTAAGCTATGATATTTGATAGTTTATGGGTATTAAATGCATTTTCAATTTTTTTTATAAACATATATTTTTATCCCCAGGGGTACAGGTCTGTGAATCACCAGGTTTACACCCTTCACAACACTCACCAAAACACATACCTTCCCCAATGTCCATAATCCCACCCCCTTCTCCCAAACCCCCTCCCCCAGCGACCCTCAGTTTGTTTTGTGAGATTAAGAGTCACTTATGGTTTGTCTCCCTCCCATCCCATCTTGTTTCATTTATTCTTCTCCTACCCACTTAAGCCCCCATGTTGCATCACCACTTCCTCATATCAGGGAGATCATATGATAGTTTTCTTTCTCTGCTTGACTTATTTCGCTAAGCATGATACGCTCTAGTTCCATGCATGTTGTCGCAAATGGCAAGATTTCATTTCTTTTGATGGCTGCATAGTATTCCATTGTGTATATATACCACATCTTCTTGATCCATTCATCTGTTGATGGACATCTAGGTTCTTTCCATAGTTTGGCTATTGTGGACATTGCTGCTATAAACATTCGGTTGCACATGCCCCTTTGGATCACTACGTTTGTATCTTTAGGGTAAATACCCAATAGTGCAATTGCTGGGTCATAGGGCAGTTCTATTTTCAACATTTTGAGGAAACTCCATGCTGTTTCCCAGGGTGGTTGCACCAGCTTGCATTCCCACCAACAGTGTAGGAGGGTTCCCCTTTCTCCGCATCCTCGCCAGCATCTGTCATTTCCTGACTTGTTGATTTTAGCCATTCTGACTGGTGTGAGGTGATATCTCATTGTGATTTTGATTTGTATTTCCCTGATGCCGAGTGATATGGAGCACTTTTTCATGTGTCTGTTGGC
Source organism: Mustela lutreola (assembly GCF_030435805.1). Classification (NCBI taxonomy): domain Eukaryota; kingdom Metazoa; phylum Chordata; class Mammalia; order Carnivora; family Mustelidae; genus Mustela; species Mustela lutreola. The sequence goes on along the minus strand of NC_081304.1, from coordinate 68,820,579 downwards.
CATCTGGATGTCTTCTTTGCAGAAATGTCTGTTCATGTCCTCTGCCCATTTCTTGATTGGATTATTTGTTCTTTGAGTGTTGAGTTTGCTAAGTTCTTTATAGATTCTGGACACTAGTCCTTTATCTGATATGTCATTTGCAAATATCTTCTCCCATTCTGTCAGTTGTCTTTTGATTTTGTTAACTGTTTCCTTTGCTGTGCAAAAGCTTTTGATCTTGATGAAATCCCAATAGTTCATTTTTGCCCTTGCTTCCCTTGCCTTTGGCGTTGTTCCTAGGAAGATGTTGCTGCGGCTGAGGTCGAAGAGGTTGCTGCCTGTGTTCTCCTCAAGGATTTTGAGGGATTCCCTTCACACATTGAGGTCCTTGAACCATTTTGAGTCTATTTTTGTGTGTGGTGTAAGGAAATGGTCCACTTTCATTTTTCTGCATGTGGCTGTCCAATTTTCCCAACACCATTTATTGAAGAGGCTGTCTTTTTTCCATTGGACATTCTTTCCTGCTTTGTCGAAGATGAGTTGACCATAGAGTTGAGGGTCTATTTCTGGGCTCTCTATTCTGTTCCATTGATCTATGTGCCTGTTTTTGTGCCAGTACCATGCCATGCTGTCTTGATGATGACAGCTTTGTTATAGAGCTTGAAGTCCGGAATTGTGATGCCACCAATGTTGGCTTTCGTTTTCAATATCCCTTTGGCTATTCGAGGTCTTTTCTGGTTCCATATAAATTTTAGAATTATTTGTTCCATTTCTTTGAAAAAGATGGATGGTACTTTGATAGGAATTGCATTAAATGTGTAGATTGCTTTAGGTAGCATAGACATTTTCACAATATTTATTCTTCCAATCCAGGAGCATGGAACATTTTTCCATTTCTTTGTGTCTTCCTCAATTTCTTTCATGAGCACTTTATAATTTTCTGAGTATAGATTCTGTGCCTCTTTGGTTAGGTTTATTCCTATGTATCTTATGGTTTTGGGTGCAATTGTAAATGGGATTGACTCTTGAATTTCTCTTTCTTCTGTCTTGCTGTTGGTGTAGAGAAATGCAACTGATTTCTGTGCATTGATTTTATATCCTGACACTTTACTGAATTCCTGTATAAGTTCTAGCAGTTTTGGAGTGGAGTCTTTTGGGTTTTCCACATATAGTATCATATCATCTGCGAAGAGTGATAATTTGACTTCTTCTTTGCCTATTTGGATGCCTTTAATTTCCTTTTGTTGTCTGATTGCTGAGGCTGGGACCTCTAGTACTATGTTGAATAGCAGTGGTGATAATGGACATCCCTGCCGTGTTCCTGACCTTAGCGGAAAAGTTTTCAGTTTTTCTCCATTGAGAATGATATTTGCGGTGGGTTTTTCATAGATGGCTTTGATGATATTGAGGTATGTGCCCTCTATCCCTACACTCTGAAGAGTTTTGATCAGGAAGGGATGCTGTACTTTATCAAATGCTTTTTCAGCATCTATTGAGAGTATCATATGGTTCTTGTTCTTTCTTTTATTTATATGTTGTATCACATTGACTGATTTGCGGATGTTGAACCAATCTTGCAGCCCTGGAATAAATCCCACTTGGTCGTGGTGAATAATCCTTTTAATGTACTGTTGAATCCTATTGGCTAGTATTTTGTTGAGTATTTTCGCATCTGTGTTCATCAAGGATATTGGTCTATAGCTCTCTTTTTTGGTGGGATCCTTGTCTGGTTTTGGGATCAAGGTGATGCTGGCCTCATAAAATGAGTTTGGAAGTTTTCCTTCCATTTCTATTTTTTGGAACAGTTTCAGGAGAATAGGAATTAGTTCTTCTTTAAATGTTTGGTAGAATTCCCCCGGGAAGCCGTCTGGCCCTGGGCTTTTGTTTGTTTGGAGATTTTTAATGACTGTTTCAATCTCCTTACTGGTTATGGGTCTGTTCAGGCTTTCTATTTCTTCCTGGTTCAGTTGTGGTAGTTTATATGTTTCTAGGAATGCATCCATTTCTTCCAGATTGTTAAATTTATTGGCATAGAGTTCCTCATAGTATGTTCTTATAATAGTTTGTATTTCTTTAGTGTCAGTTGTGATCTCTCCTCTTTTATTCATGATTTTATTTATTTGGGTCCTTTCTCTTTTCTTTTTGATAAGCCGGGCCAGGGGTTTATCAAATTTATTAATTCTTTCAAAGAACCAGCTCCTAGTTTCGTTGATTTGTTCTATTGTTTTTTTGGTTTCTATTTCATTGATTTCTGCTCTTATCTTTATGATTTCTCTTCTCCTGCTGGGTTTGGGGTTTCTTTCTTGTTCTTTCTCCAGCTCCTTTAGGTGTAGGGTTAGGTTGTGTACCTGAGACCTTTCTTGTTTCTTGAGAAAGGCTTGTACCGCTATATATTTTCGTCTCAGGAATGCCTTTGTTGTGTGCCACAGATTTTGAACTGTTGTATTTTCATTATCATTTGTTTCCATGATTTATTTCAATTCTTCTTTAGTCTCCCGGTTGACCCATTCATTCTTTAGAAGGATGCTGTTGAGTCTCCATGTATTTGGGTTCTTTCCAAACTTCCTTTTGTGGTTGAGTTCTAGCTTTAGAGCATTGTGGTCTGAAAATAAGCAGGGAATGATCCCAATCTTTTGATACCGGTTGAGTCCCGATTTAGGACCGAGGATGTGATCTATTCCGGAGAATGTTCCATGTGCACTAGAGAAGAATGTGTATTCTGTTGCTTTGGGATGAAATGTTCTGAATATATCTGTGATGTCCATCTGGTCCAGTGTGTCGTTTAAGGCCTTTATTTCCTTGCTGAACTTTTGCTTGGATGATCTGTCCATTTCAGTGAGGGGAGTGTTAAAGTCCCCTACTATTATTGTATTATTGTTGATGTGTTTCTTTGATTTTGTTATTAATTGGTTTATATAGTTGGCTGCTCCCACGTTGGGGGCATAGATATTTAAAATTGTTAGATCTTCTTGTTGGACAGACCCTTTGAGTATGATATAGTGTCCTTCCTCATCTCTTATTATAGTCTTTGGCTTAAAATCTAATTGATCTGATATAAGGATTGCCACCCCAGCTTTCTTCTGATGTCCATTAGCATGGTAAATTGTTTTCCACCCCCTCACTTTAAATCTGGAGGTGTCTTCGGGCTTAAAATGAGTTTCTTGGAGGCAACTTATAAATGGGTTTTGTTTTTTTATCCATTCTGATACCCTGTGTCTTTTGACAGGGGTATTTAGCCCATTAACATTCAGGGTAACTATTGAGAGATATGAATTTAGTGCCATTGTATTGCCTGTAAGGTGACTGTTACTGTATATGGTCTCTGTTGCTTTCTGATCTACCACTTGTAGGCTCTCTCTTTGCTTAGAGGACCCCTTTCAAGATTTCCTGTAGAGCTGGTTGGGTGTTTGCAAATTCTTTCAGTTTTTGTTTGTCCTGGATGTTTTTAATCTCTCCTTCTATTTTCAATGATAGCCTAGCTGGATAGAGTATTCTTGGCTGCATGTTTTTCTCGTTTAGTGCTCTGAAAATATCATGCCAGCTCTTTCTGGCCTGCCAGGTCTCTGTGAATAAGTCAGCTGCCAATCTAATATTTTTACCATTGTATGTTACAGACTTCTTTTCACGGGCTGCTTTCAGGATTTTCTCTTTGTCATTGAGACTTGTAAATTTTACTATTAGGTGACGGGGTGTGGGCCTATTCTTATTGATTTTGAGGGGCGTTCTCTGAACCTCCTGAATTTTGATGCTCGTTCCCTTTGCCATATTGGGGAAATTCTCCCCAATAATTCTCTCCAGTATACCTTCTGCTCCCCCTCTCTCTTTCTTCTTCTTCTGGAATCCCAATTATTCTAATGTTGTTTTGTCTTATGGTGTCACTTATCTCTCGAATTCTCCCCTCGTGGTCCAGTAGCTGTTTGTCCCTCTTTTGCTCAGCTTCTTTATTCTCTGTCATTTGGTCTTCTATATCACTAATTCTTTCTTCTGCCTCATTTATCCTAGCAGTGAGAGCTTCCATTTTTTATTGTACCTCATTAATAGCTTTTTTGATTTCAACTTGGTTAGATTTTAGTTCTTTTATTTCTCCAGAAAGGGCTTTTATATCTCTCGAGAGGGTTTCTCTAATATCTTCCATGCCTTTTTCGAGCCTGGCTAGAACCTTGAGAATTGTCATTCTGAAATCTAGATCTGACATATTACCAATGTCTGTATTGATTAGGTCCCTAGCCTTTGGTACTGCCTCTTGTTCTTTTTTTGGTGTTGAATTCTTCCGTCTTGTCATTTTGTCCAGATAAGAGTATATGAAGGAGCAAGGAAAATACTAAAAGGGTGGCAACAACCCCAGGAAAATATGCTTTAGCCAAATTAGAAGAGATCCCAAATCGTAAGGGGGGAGAAAGGGGATAAAAAGAGGTTCAAAAAGGAAGAAAGAAAAAAAAAGAAAAAAGAAAAAAAAAAGAAAAGCAAAGAATTAAAAAAAGAAAACAAATAAGAAAAATATAAAAAAGAAAAAATATATATATTAGATAAACTAGTTTAAAAACGTTAAAAAAGAAAACGGTAAAAATTAAAAAAATATATATTTAACCAGAAGGTGAGGGAAAAAAAACAAAAATTGAAAAAGAAAAAAATTAAATTAACTGCAAGACTAAAAAAAATCACAGGGAAAAAGCCATGAGTTCCGTCCTTTGCTTTCTCCTCCACTGGAATTCTGCTGCTCTCCTTGGTATTGAAACCGCACTCCTTGGTAGGTGAACTTGGTCTCGGCTGGATTTCTTGTTGATCTTCTGGGGGAGGGGCCTGTTGTAGTGATTCTCAAATGTCTTTTCCCCAGGCGGAATTGCACCGCCCTTATCAGGGGCCGGGGTGAGAAATCCGCTCGGGTTTGCTTTCAGGAGCTTTTGTTCCCTGAGCGCTTTCCGTAGAGTTCCGGAGGACGGGAATACAAATGGCGGCCTCCTGGTCTCCGGTCGGGAGGAGCCGAGAGCCCAGGGCCCCACTCCTCAGTGCGCCCTCAGAGAACAGCGCCAGTTACTCCCGTCTGCCTGACCTCCGGCCGCGCTCCGAGCTCACCGAGCCTGCGACCGGTTCAAGGTAACACCGAGCTGTGAGCTTACTGTCGGCTCTGTCTCTGTAGCTGGATTTCCCGTTCCAATACCCGCAAGCTCTGCGACACTCAGACACCCCCGATCCTTCTGTGACCCTGCAGGTCCTGAGGCCACGCTGACCCCACGTGGGCTTCGCCCCGGTTTAGCCTCTGGAGCGATGTCCCTCAGCGGAACAGACATTTAAAAGTCCTGATTTTGTGCGCCGGTGCTCTGCCGCTTGCTGGGAGCCGGGCCCTCCCCCCGGGGTCTATCTTCCTGTCGCTTTGGATTCACTTCTCCGCCGGTCCTACCTTTCAGAAAGTGGTTGTTTTTCTGTTTCCAGAATTGCTGTTCTTCTTCTCTTCGATCTGCCGATGGATTTTCAGGTGTTTGCAATCTTTAGATAAGCTATCTAGCTGATCTCTGGCTAGCTGAAGTAGTCTCAGCCTGCTACTTCTCTGCCATCTTGACTCCTCCCCTTGCATTTTCAATTTTTTATGTGTTTCTCTGTACATAGCCCCCTTGTAAGCTGAGGAACATGTCTATATGTATATGTAGCCTTGCTATGGCTAACATATTATTGGCATGAAACATCTAGAACAGTACGTGTGCCATATAATTGTCTACAACATAAAACAAGTTTCTTGAAAAATTGTGCCAAAGGGGTTATGTCTTTAAGGATTCTTATTTCAGAAGGATTCTCTCAAAAGTAAGATTTTTCAGAAGTTAAGTGAAAATCTGACCAAACTAAACATTTTTCCATTTTCCCTAGTGAGCAAAGATAGCTAAAATCTATCTGCCATTTTCAACACTGTACTCAACGATTGTAATTCTAATTTAAGAACAGATTATTTATTCAAAACCACATGTTGGCCTAATCTTATACAATATTCATAAATCTCACTCAGAGCCTTGGACACTTTTATTTGTTGAGTCTATATGGTACTACAGACATTCATCTTTTTTGACTCATAGCTTCATGTATGTCTATACTTTTGAAAATACATGCATCATAGTTCCATTGTAAAATGTCTGGGTTATAAAATGTGCTATGCTATCAAAATGGTAATAAGAACATACAAATGACCTGATGTAATGAACTGGACCAGATTGCCAGATATCACATTTCATACCAGAAAGATTCAGTGGTAAGTTTTAAAATGGCTAGCTATACTTCGAGTGAATTATAACTTATTTAACTTCTTTCTTTGTGTACAGTATTATACATTAGTCAGTATTAGAGTAAATAAGTACTTTGGACAGATGTAAATATGCTGTAATAAAAAATGTTTTCTTCTTTCTTTTAGTCCTTTTTACTTGTAAGACTAGCCACAAATAGCATGCCTCCCCCAAAATAATTTGCAATCCAAATTTATCTCTAAATGAATTTATTGCACAGAAAAAATAAATATATATATACACTTACAGTAGATATGTTCAAAATAGGTACACAACAGCAGGGCCCTAAATGTAAGCAGTATAGTTGTTTTGTTTTTTTTCTTTAAAAAAAAAAAAGAGGTTATGTGAAATATTGGAATTTTATTTCGAGGCCTAGTATTTCAAGACAGTTAACTACACTTACGGTTTCAACAGCCTCTTGTTGGCAGTATGATTTTATTGGCACCATGGAATAACAGCAAGAATTTACTAATGCTTCTTTCTTATATGACACACACAGAAAAAAAAAAATTGACACATTTACTCAAGACCAACCAGAATAATTTTAACCTATCAAAATTAATGGGAGGCCTTCACTGCCAAAGTCATTGCTGGGTTTTCACAATTCATTGCAGACAATCTGCTACTCCCATTATGATAAAGGAGAGAAGAGTCATAATCAGGGAAGAAAGCTAGATTAATACTTGTAATTATCATTGAATTATTTAGCCTGCTTTAGGATTATTATTATTAGTGTCATTTGATGATTTTCTCTCATTTTATTAAACACAGCTGTGAGTAATTACCCTAAATAATATTTCTCTGTATTGGCTGACTAGCTAGCAAACATTCATGAAAATATCCATTAGCCACACATATAAAATGCTGCATTATGATGCTGTTGAATCAGAACATACCACTACCTGATCCTGTAGCTCTTTGAGGATTTGCAAATCAATTAATTATATGTTTATTGGATTCTTCCCATACAATTAGAAAATTTATAATAGAGTCCATGAACATTATTAGTTTTACCATTTTAAACCAGCAATCACACTTTGATTTTTACAACAAAAGCAGAAATATAAACACACACATTTGGATCAGTTTTCTGTTAGTCTGTCTGGACTTCAAAATCCTATTCCTCAAGATAATGCACACCAAAGTTCTGGATTAGACAAGAAATTAGATGGCACCTGAACACTTGGTTTAATATTCTCCAAAGGACTATGCAACTTATTTCTTACATCATGACATTGTTTTACAAAGATCCACACTTTTATAATGTTAGTATTTTTAATAATCAATAAAGTCAATTAATCATGATTAAAAATCAAACATAAAAATTTCTACTTTTTGCTTTTGCCCCCTCCATTTAGAACTTATTTATAGCCTGATAATTCAAAGGTCCCTATGTTTATGAAAATCTGGACAGAAATAACTCTAAGATCCCATTCAGAACTTGATATTAATCTAAGTCTTTTGGCTCCATTTATCCTGAGAGCAAAGAGTAGGACAAAGGATTTGAGGACTGTTAGTTTATCTGGGAGATTATCCAAGGTAGAAAAGAATGGGAAAGTGAGACAGTGAAGAAGCAACTTTGTCAAAGAGGTACATTGTTGATATAATTGTTGTGGATAGAAAATGAATGTCCTGAGAAACTTCTTTAAGTTGTCCTCATGAAGACCTGAAAACTGACAATTTTATCTATGGTTCTTATTTCCACTTCACTGAGAGCTGTCCTCAGAGGACATTAACTCTCCTATACTTTTGGGTTGTGTTGGAGACATTCTAAAATGAGAGTGAGAACATGAGATGCTATCAGTGTTAAGTAACTGTGATTTCCCATGGAATTATCCACCACAGGTTTGGCTATAATCAGGTGTTGGGCCTTGATATCAGAGGGATTTGAGGCAGTATCATTTTACGTTAATCATTATATCTGAAATTTCCAAAAACTTCAACTGATGAAATGTTGATTATAAATCTATAAATATAACAATAAATCTACAGTATTCAAAGTATTTTTATAGAAATACACAGACAAAGCATCAATTGATTAATATTTAAATGTTACAAAATACTGAACTGAAAGGATTTAGTCATTTAACAACGTGTAAGAAGTAGAACTTAGGTTTAGGTTAGAACTCAGGATGCATTTGAGACTCAGTTAAGAAATTGAATGGAGGGACGCCTGGGTGGCTCAGTGGGTTAAGCCACTGTCTTTGGCTCAGGTCATGATCCCAGGGTCCTGGTATCCAGCCCCAAATCGGGCTCTCTGCTCAGCAGGGAGCCTGCTTCCTTCTTTCTCTCTGCCTGCCTCTCTGCCTGCTTGTCATCTCTCTCTGTCAAATAAATAAATAAAATCTTAAAAAAAAGAAATTGAATGGATGTCTGACTATCTTATAGGTTTGCTAAAAATCAGTGACTTTGTGTTCACGTGTGGCTCTGCAGAAATTTTTAACTTTCTCTAAGAAGTTATTAGATTTGATTATATAATGGCAGTAAAGGATGGGGAAAATCAAAGTACAAACCCCATAAAGACAAAGACACTGAGTATGAGAAAAGAGTAATAGATAAGAAGAATCAATGCATTTGAGGAAAATGGGAATTGAGATACACAATGATTGTTGATTTTTTTAGATGGAGAAAACAAAACTAGCTTGCAAGAAGGAAATAACAGAAGACATGTTGTGATGTGATACAGAATCCTGGAAAAGGCAGTAACGTGGAATAAAGGAGTAGGGAGAGCATATCAGGTAATTTGGATAGGAAGGAGTTAGGAGATAATTGCTTGATAAATTTTATATGGCCCACTTAAATGCACAGATTTCTCTTCTTCTATTTATATGGAGAACAGGGTGTCCTTTCTCTTCCCTTTCAGAGCACCAAAGGTGTACTCTTTCAGACTGAAAACCTGAAAAGCTCAGGACCCAGTTGCTTAAGCACAGCTGAGAGGACATATTTCAATTAAGATTTACATTTTGCTGTATGTAGTAGACTGTCCAAAGTGCTTTAACCATATTTTTTCATTTAACAAGAAGACTACAGAGAGAGTTTTCTGGTGTTGGTTCAGCGTCTTAAGAAAGTCAAGTGAACTATCTTAGAGGTTTTCATGGCTTTTTATTCACAGTTGCAAAAATTGCTGTTGGAATTCTCACTATTAACCCCACATTTCTGGCAGAAAGATAGAGGTAAAAGAGAATGATAGCTTGTACGACTGATACTTTGTCATATGGTTACAATATAACTAGAAAAGAGACAATAAAATATTTGATGTTGTTTTAAGTTTCCTTGTTGTCAATCCCTCAGTGCTTTCTGATATTAAAGGAAAAAGTAGATGGATATTGACTTGGCAACTATCAACACCTGTCAGTCTCTCTTGGATAACCAATACCTCTATAATCTCTTCTTCCCAGCAAAAAAAGATGAAATATATTCATAACCCACACTGTGCCATCTCAAGTTACTGCACCAAGATAAAATTACAATGATTTTCAGTTGTTCCAAATGGACAGAATACCCTTCCTTATGATATCATGTCTTATAAGATAGATAATTGGCTTGCTACCAATATACCCAGATGTGACTGTGGAAGTGACAGAAAAAAAATAATAATATTTATTTATTCCTTGGGTTGACCCTGTTTACACAGATGCATTACTATTAGAAAAGGTTGGTTTGGGACATGGAACGAATTTACTTAATGGGTCTGTATGTAATTGGGTTGGAGGAAATTTTTAATTTCTACAAAAATTATTAGAATTATACCTTATTCTCTTTTGTTAATTTTCACATGTTAAAAAGGCAACGTTTTTGTCTAGCAGACAAGATCTTAAATCCTAACAAAACTCAATTTTTTCCTTTTTTTTTTTTAAGTTTGAGAGCCTCATGTTCTCTCATGCTGCTTTAAATACAACAACAACAAAAAAAAAAGGAGCTAAATGGGGCAGTAAGACCAGACTTTTTATTTTATATTATTTATCTTATTTTTAATTAAAAAATTAAAGATTGTATTTATTTATTTGAGAGAGAGTGCATGAGTGGGGCAGGGGGAGGTAGCTGCAGAGAGAGACTGAGAAGTATACTCCCTAATGAACAGGAAGCCCGATATGGAGCTCGATCCCAGGATCCTGACTGAGATCATGACCAGAGACAAAGGCAGATACATGTGCAAAATCCCTTTTTTTCTGGGAAACAATACTTTACAAGAGATGTTTGAAAAAGTACTGGGGAATCAACTTTAATCGGAGATACAAAAATTTAATTGAATTTTGTAAAGCTACAGTGATCCAAATGATGGGAATCCCAGCCCGTTTAGGTTGTGGATCACAGAGTATTCTTCTCTGTAATATTTTATTTTCTTCCATGTCTACTAACTCCAGTCCAAGTTCACTGATCTCTTTTTAGATAGTGCAAAACATGGCAAAGAATACCAAACAAGTGCCCAATATTCTACATTTATTACATCATTTCTAACATATAGAAGTGTGTTATCAAGGCTGGTTCTGTGAACGAACATAGTTATGCTAAAGTGTGTTTTGTTCTCCAAGAAATTAAATGCATGATTATCACACAATTATAAAATACTTGTGTCAAGAATTTTTATTCAAAAATTAATAAGAAAAGCAGATTTAAAACTAGTTCACATGGTTATTTGGGATATAAGCAGAGTTGTGCAGCAGAAGTGCTCTGGGCCCATAATTTGGGTTATAGAATTTATGTTTTCTAATGAAATATCACTAACTTGCATTATTGTTAACAAGAATCTTGTGCATTACCATCAGTTTTCTACATTATAACCTCTTGCTCTACAGTTTGTAAATACCTTTGTCAATAGCAAGCTAATAAACGGCGTGACCCCAATGGATTGAGATAATCTCCAGAGTTTCTGCTACATAATGCCCAAGACTCCATTGAAAGGACACCTAAGAATTTAGTTTGCCCCAAAATTTGATCATTTTTTTCACTGTCCTTACCTATTTTCCAAACCTAGTCCTTTTGCTTCACCTTTCAGTCTACGGACAACCCTGTATCTGACTGACTTGTTAATTCTGGGAATGTCTTGCAGATTAATTTGCTTGCCAGAGGTGGTTCCTCTAATTGATGTCTAAGAACCCTAATTAGTTAAGAAAACTTTTTTTTAACATTTTCATTGCTATTTATTATTATTATTATTATTAATTATTGCTAATATCTCTATTATAAATAATTCAAAAGGGCATCTTTCTGACAAAAGACAAAGAGCCGGCTACTAGTAGAAAAAGTACATTTGACTCTGTCAGTGAAAGTGGTAAAGGGATTTGAGAAAATAAGGCAAAGCTCTGGAATTATGTGTTAAAACTTTAAATATTATAGACACATTTACTTAATTTCTAATACTGTTGTTGCTTATAATTAAATAAGATGTTTTCCATGAACCATGCATTACAGCAAATATATTGTTTATACAGATTAAATTTTCATCAAAAGGGACGCCTGGGTGGCTCAGTTGGTTAAGCAGCTGCCTTTGGCTCAGGTCATGATCCCAGCGTCCTGGGATTGAGTCCCGCATCGGGCTCCTTGCTCGGCCGGGAGCCTGCTTCTCCCTCTGCCTCTGCCTGCCATTCTGTCTGCCTGTGCTTGCTCTCTCGCCCACTCTCTCTGATAAAAAATAAAATCTTAAAATAAATAAATTTTCATCAAAAAATTGTAAGTGTATTTTATTGTAGGATCATGATCAGCATTTTGCAGATGAGAAAAGTGAAATTTAGAAAAGTATGTCTCTTCAAATCCCTCATACAATATCTGGCCTAGATCGAAGGATATACTATCACAATTGAGGAAGATAATTGAGATTACTTAAAATGATAAACTTTACTATATAGGGTTTTTTAAAAGTTTGCCACAGATTCAGATTCTTTTAAAATATATATCTATTTTGTGTAAAGAGAATGCACTGAGAAGTAAAAAGAAAGTGATATATGAGTGCTACCAACTAATGGCTATAATATCATCACCTTATTTATGAACAATGAAACAGTGTGCAATATTTAAATAAATTTAAATAAATTCCTATTTATTTATTATTAAAGAAATTCCTCTAACAAACAGTATGTTTTGAAGGTTGCTAGCAGGAAAGTGTTGTACCACATGGAAGTAATCAGAAAATATGATCTAAAATTCTGCTTTCAAGGGCGCCTGGGTGGCTCAGTGGGTTAAAATTCTGCTTTCAAGAAGCTATAACAGTAAGTACTGAGCATTAGCTATTATATGCTATGGATGAATAACTGAAATCTACATTTGAAACTAATGGTACACTATATGCTAACTAATTGAATTTTAAAAAGTTAATTTAAAAAACCACTATTTTATAAAACAATATTCCCAACAGGCTCTTTTGCTTTAAAATACTCACTCTGTAATGAGAGTCATTACTTTTGTCTAGCCAATTCTTACATCACTGTTTATCCCTTCCCTGCTTTATCCCTTCCCTTTATCAATAAAGGCTCACTTGGGTTACCTAGAAGCCATGAGAAAGCTTGTAATAGATCTGGCTGGTTTTCACCAGCAATTTGACCACCATGTGCACAGGGAAGTCTATTGATAAAGGCTTTATTGCAATAAATTGCAAATACATGGATGATTTTGAATTCTCTTTCTTGAGGTCTTGTTTCATGATAATCAATTTAGGGTGGCTTATTGGAATGGATGTTATTAACATATTTTCATAGTTCTAAGTACATGGAATTGTAAAATAGATTAATGAATGTGGCATTACTGACAACTGTCCTCATTTTGAAATCAAATTACAGTGTACTAAGATGAGGAAGCAAAGCAGATTTGGGATTATGAGTGAAATAATTTTAAAAAGTCTTAGGGGTATGATCAGACTATTGGGTAATTCAGTAGAAAAATGTCAACTGATTGAGATTCTGTGTTCCCTGATTTCAGAGAGAAGTTAAGATAAATAAGTAACATGAGGAGACTAGGAAGCCAAACATAAGTGATAATTTGGTGCCAGGGTGTGTATACATCTGTTTATCTTCTTGCTTTACCACTAAGGTTGCTCCTAGAGGAGAGTTTAAATATGTGTTGGAGCTAATCTCTGTGGATTACACAAGAAACCACATCCTACAGCTCTCCCTGAAACACCCCTTATGATTTCAATGTAATTTGGTTTTTGCATTTTTAGAAATAACAAAATACTTTGCAAACTCATCTACTTTATTACCACCACAAGTGAGTCAGCTGACTCCACATTTTAACACAGTGACAGTCACAGAGGAATGGAGGAATGAGTAGAGTTATCAATATATGTGCTTTTAAGAAGTACGACAGGGTAGCAGCTATTTCCAGGAACCAAAACATGGGTCAGCAGCTGTGAAGGAAAAGTGATGGAATAAATGACTAATTTCAGAGGAGTTTTATAACATATTAGTTCTATAATGTATCCTCAGCACCCAGTTACCCGCTTCGATCTAAAGATAAGGATTTACAGTTAAGGTCCCATTTATTATTTGACTGGTAGGGTCTGAATCATGTTTACTATTGTTTTGACTATTACTTGAAACCTATAGTAGTACTTGGGATATGTGTTGTGTATTCTGTGAACATGTGCTACTTTTAGATTAGATAATTCCTGTCTCTAACCCCTGTTAATTTCTTTGTTTTTGCTTATTTGATAGTGGTTTCAGTAAATGGATATATCTGAAAAATTGAAAAGCCACTATTAAAATAAGTTATTATTATATATAGCATGGAATTGCACATTCCTCCTTTGAATCCAACAGAGCTTCACCATATCCTTAACAATTTGGGAAAAACACGCTATTATTTTTCTTCATAAAATTTCTCCTGTTAGGCTGTGATGGTTGTCATCAGCAGTAACTCCTCTGAAGGCTTTGTCAAAAGAGTTGAAAAAATTGGAAAGGTGTGAATGAAGTTGTTTGCTGAATATAAAGAAAAGATCATTGAAGTACCATTCACACGCTTACTTCTCCTTCTATGCTTTCAGATGTTTGACATTTGAAAATTTTGCTTCTAGAAGAGATGCCCTATATAATTCTTACTTTAAGGAGCAAGTTGTTTTTATAATTTTTTTTTATTATTCTACCATTCAAGTATTTCCATTTAAATTAAATTAAATACCATTTAAAAAAAATAAAAAGTGCAGCCAGTATTCAATTCCTGGGCTAAATAATTTTAGAAAGCTTTGTGTTATTGAACCTACGGGGTTTTTCTGTAGTTTTAACTCTTTCTTTCTGTGATTTTTCCCATTAGTCACGTAAGTGACTGCAATATAACAGACATTGAGGATAAAGAAGGACTGAATAGAACAATCCTTGGCCTCATGAAGTTGAGAATCTAGCAAGGGAGTCAAACAATTCAATCATTCAGAGACAATTTATTGAGTGCCTGGCCTAAGATGAGCACAACAAAACCCCAGCCCAGAGGAATCATTTTAATGGGAGAGATAGATAATAGGTAAGCCAACTTTAAAAAGAAAAAAATTGTACTGGGTTTTCCTTTAATAGTGATGCATATTTGAACTAAATAAGCACATTTTTAAAAGAGCAGTGATTGAGAAGAGGTTTTGTAACTGAGTGGTCCGAAAGGGCCTCCCTGAAAAAGTCTGTTTTGAACAGATTTCTGAATAATATCAGCTAGGAAGCTGTGTAAAAATCTCAGGAATGGGTGATTTTTCCAGTCAAAAAACTGTAAAGGCTCCAAAGTCACAATACAGCTGTAAGTTTCTCTAATAAAGTAACTTCTGACAAAGAATGAGAAGAAATAACTAACCCAGGTTTGAAAGAAAAGGGACAGACTTTCTATGGAATTAATATTTAATTAAAGCTCTAAAGGACAAAAATACACTAGAACAAAATTCTGGTTACGCTGATATACCTAATGAAAGTTCACAAACAAGGTGTGGGTAGCAAAGAGTGTGTGGGAATGTTGGTTAGAACAGTGGGGAAGAGTCATCCCTGAACATGTTCTTAAATGAAGCAATTCTTGTGTTGTTTTAAAGGGTAAATTGGAGTTTGCCTAAGTGATTAGAGAAGGATGCCTCGGCTTATGGAAGTTCAAAGCCATAAAGATGTGATAAACTACTGCAGATATTTTCATGTATATTTGTTGTTGCTTCTAGTAATGGTGATCTATAAACTCCTACTTAAGACAACTTAAAAATCCAGACAAAATAGCTTTTAAAGTTAAAAATATCAGAATGGTTATAAAAATAAGTGAGGGATTACTGGGCCAAAATACGAAACACAATGAGAGTCTAGAGATATATGCCCTGAAACCATTTTAGCTATGAGAGCATTAGAAACTGCTAAAACACACTGAGCTGTGTTTTTAATAGACACTTGATACTAGAGAAACAAAATTCAAAATCCAGCAGCAATAAAATTTGAGGACTTTGGTACAACCCAAATTTAAGTTGAGATCCCCAAACACAAGGAGAAGCAGAAATAAGACTATAGCCTACCTTGCCTTCTGTGTAAACTGAGAAAGTCAATCACTGAATTATTATTATTATTATGAGTATGATTGTCTTGTAGAGTCTTAGATATAAGAGAAAATCCTGCCAAGGAGGACCATACCATTATTATAGCTCTTAATTATCCCTACTCAATAAGAGTTTCAAATATAATGTCTTGAACATAGCAAAATGTAACAAATCACACAAAGAAAAACCATTAACAAGATTTGATAGACAAAATGGGATTAAGTATGATGTTAAAATGATCGATAAAGATTGTAAAATGGCTTGATTACTCTGCTCAAAGAAATGAGAGGGGAAGCAAATTGAACAAAAAACTGAAACTAAAAATGATATTGAGAAAAATTTTATAAATGAACCAAATGGATACTCTAGAACTTTAAAGATACGACAGCTAATTTAAGATACCACAGGGGTGCCTGTGTGGCTCACTTAATTAAACCTCCAATTCTTTTTCCTTTTTTTTAAACACCTTAATTTTATTTTATATCTTTCATTTTGGCTCAGGTCATGATGTCAGGGTTGTGAAATAGAGCCCAGAGTTGGGCTCTGTGCTGAGCATGGAGCCTGCTTAAGATTCTTTTCCCTTCTTTTTCTATCCCTCCCTGCGCTCTCACTTGCTCGCTCTCTCTTGCTTGCAAATAAATAGATAGATAGATAATAGACAAAGCAAAATAAAAGCAGATTATGAAAATAAATATAAAGATTGTGAAATGAAAACAAGTTCAAAATAAAATAGAGAAGACCTACACAGCTAAAAGTTCATTCAGAAAATCTACTATTAAGACAGAATGTTAAGATATCAAAAGATTGGAGCATGTATTTTACAGAAAGGGTAATCCAAATGGCCACTCATATATAAAAACTGTTTATCTTTATTATGAATCTAGAATTAAATTAAATTAAATTAAAAATAAACTAAAACCTAGAATGACATACTATTTCACACTTACCATCTTGGACAACAGTGAAAATGTCTTGCAAGAATGTGAAGGAATGACAGTGCACATAATAAAAACATATGAGATAAGTTGGACAATATTTAGGAAACTTAAAAATTAAAAAAAAAATTTGGTCCATTCCTAGAAATACAACATGGAACTAAAGGGATATTTTCACCAGGATATGCAAACAGATGATTATAGTTATTTCATTCATAACGGCAGATCAGTAGTGGTATATTTGCACAATGTTACATTAAATAAGAGAGAATATTAACAAACTGGGAGGAGGGGCTAGGTTGTTATCATAAACAGATCTTCTATGGTGCTGATTATGTTCTATTTCTCAAAATCTTTAAGTTAAAAAAGTTTTCAAATTTATATCTAGATAGATAGATAGATAGGTAGGTAGATGATAGATAGATATCCCAGAAGCTGCAATGCTAGGCTAAGACCAGGCTTTAAAGGGCTTTTCTATGCTCTACTAAAAACTTTAAACCATTCATTATATCATAGCTCAGTGTTCGAATCTCCATTTGTTTCCTCAATTTCCTAATATTTATCTTAAGGTGACCTGATCCAGACTTTTGATCATGTTTGTCTAAATATTTCTATTTTAACAAAGTCCTTTTGAACACTCAGAGACTAAAACTTAGAAAAATACTCTGATTGTTATCTCACTAGAGTGGAAAATATATAGTTACCCATTAAATAATGATATCCATGTCTACATTAGATCCATGACATTTTTAATTCTTGGGAGCCTTTGGCTAAATGAATTTTTTAAGCTTCCTTTAAATGAAGCTTTAAGCCATCGCCACATGAATAAAATTAAAGAACTAAATGAAAACAAGCCAAGTATTTACAGAGTAATAGAATGTGCAGTGGAAAGAGTACAATTCTGAAATCATAAAGCCTAAATTAGTGTGATGCATCTTTACCAGCCATGTAATCAAAAACCAGTTATCTAAATGTGTTAGCCTCAGTTTTTTCACCCATGAAATGGTGATGATAATACTTATTATGCAGAGTTGTTGTGTGGATGTAATGAAGCATGGAGCATGAGAGTCTCATATTCCATGCTAAAATGATAGCTATTTTTATACTTATAATAATTCTAATAATAGTAATTAAATTGTTCAAAATGATAATATTCATTTATATTGAGGCATTGTATTGACTATTCATAGACACATTTACCAAAATAAATTTCATTTTACTTTAGTCCCTCTGAGGATATATATTCCCTAATTCAATATGAATCTCATTATGAATAATAATTATCATAATAAATATGCTGATTTTTCTTCTATTTATTTTTAGGGAAGTGTCCTTTACTGTTGAACATAAAGAAACTTAAGCAAGTCTGTCTTATTCAAAATTTGCATGCTGCTTTCTTATGAAACTAGATTATAGAGTTGTATGAAATAAATTCATGCAGTTAAGACATTTATGTTTGGAAAACTGGGTGGACAGTTTAGTATTTCAAAAGAAGATTTTAAATTTAAACCTTAAAACTGAGCTCTTTCAGCCTTATTTATAGACCATCCTTCATGCTTCATAAGTATTCCTTCATTGTAAACTAACTAATAGTGTTTGTCACAGTGTATATAACTAAAATGGATTTTGTATTCTATTATTTCAGAGTTAGTTGCAGTTTCTACTTCCTTACTTCCTTTTTTGAAAAATAGATTAATTCTACAAAAAGTTTTTTCAAGCTTTATTGAAAAATAATTGACATATTATAATTTGTAAATTTAAGAAATGATTTCCTATAACACTGCAAACTTTTAACATTGTGTAAATTTTGTACAATTTGATAAATTGGTATACATCTGTATTGCAATATAATCTACATAAAAATGTTAATACATCTACTATTCTATTTCTTCAGTCTTGTTGGTATAAAAAAAAATGCAACCAATTTATTTTCATTGATTTATATCCTGACATTTTACAGAATTCCTATACAAGTTATAGCAGATTTGGAGTGGAGTCCTTTAAGTTTTCCACATACAGTATCATATCATCTGCAAACAGGGATAGTTTGACTTCTCTTCTGCCAATTTGGCAAAATTTGGATGCCCTTAATTTCTTTTTGTTGTCTGATTGCTGAGGCTAGGACTTCTAGTACGATTTTGAATAGCAGTGGTGATAACGGATATCCCTGCCGTGTTCCTGACCTCAGCGGAAAAGTATTCAGTTTTTCGCCATTGAGAATGATATTTGCAGTGGGTTTTTCATAGATGGCTTTGATAATATTGATAATATGTGCCCTCTATCCCTACACTTTGAAGAGTTTTAATCAGGAAGGGATACTGCACTTTGCCAAATGCTTTTTCAGCATCTATGGAAAGTATCATATGGTTCTTGTTCTTTCTTTTATTAATGTGTTGTATCACATTGATTGATTTGCAGATGTTGAACCAACCTTGTAGCCCTGGAATAAATCCCACTTGGTCGTGGTGAATAATCCTTTTAATGTACTGTTGAATCCTATTGGCTAGTATTTTGGTGAGAATTTTTGCATTCGTGTTCATCAAGGATATTGGTCTGTAGTTCTCTTTTTTGATGGGATCCTTGTCTGGTTTTGGGATCAAGGTGATGCTGGCCTCAGAAAAAAAAGGAGTTTGGAAGTTTTCCTTCCATTTCTATTTTTTTGGAACAGTACCAGGAGAATAGGAATTAATTCTTCTTTAAATGCTTGGTAGGATTCCCCTGGGAAGCCATGTGGCCCGGGCCTTTTGTTTGTTTGGAGATTTTTGATGATTGTTTCAATCTCCATACTGGTTATGCGTCTGTTCAGGTTTCATATTTCTTCCTGGTTCAGTTGTGGTAGTTTATATGTCTCTAGGAATGTATCCATTTCTTCCAGATTGTTGAATTTGTTGGCGTAGAGTTGCTCATAGTATGATCTTATAATTCTTTGTATTTCTTTGGTGTTGGTTGTGATATCTCCTCTTTCATTCATGTTTATTTATTTGGGTCCTTTCTCTTTCTTTATCAATCTTATTAATTCTTTCAAAGAACCAGCTCCTAGTTTCGTTGATTTGTTCTTTTGTTTTTTGTTGTTGTTGGTTTTATGTGGTTTTATTTTGTTTGTTTATTTGTTTCTATTTCATTGATTTCTGCTCTGATCTTTATTATACCTCTTCTCCTGCTGGGTTTAGGCTTTCTTTGTTGTTCTTTCTCCAACTCCTTTAGGTGTAGGGTTATGTTGTGTATTTGAGATCTGAGAGAGAAGCGTGGTTGCACACGTCTGTTAACTGCGCTCCCCAGGAGCAAGTCTGTGAAGGCGCAGCACGCCGCCCCAGGAGAAGAGAAGGAGCCGTTGGCCTTGTGGTCGGGAAAAGGTCGGAAGGCAGGATAGCCTGCTGTATCAGGAACAGCAGGCCGGTGGCAATACAAGTGTCACCCGCTCCCTGTGCGAAGAGACAAAGACTGGTTCCTAAGGAGACATGAGGGGACGATTAGGGTAGGGACGCATGCTCCACTCTGAGGAAGGAGTCTGGGCAGAAGGCAGGCCTGTCCTGTGCCTCTGGTCCCAAGGGGACAGCATCTCCTTGACCACCTGTCCGTAGGGCAGACTTGGGCTAGCTACCAGGCGCCATACCCGGAAATCGCAGAAACAGCTCCCTCGAGAAACGGGCAGTCAGATGCCATCTTCCTCCAAGATGTGACAGCGTTTTCGGTGGCAGGGGGTTTGCCGGGGAAGGAGTGGGGACAATCCCCCAAAGCTCCCCCTCCAGTGAATGGGCGGTGTTCAGGGATCCTGTCGCCTCTCCTCTCCAGTGGGGAAGGAACTGGCCTTGTCCGCAAGTCCGACTGAGGGCCAGTGCAAAACGCCAAGCGTTGCCTACACCAGGAGATGGTAGTGTGCATTGAGTGCCATCCTAGGCCATGCACGCTGCTGCAGGGTTGTGACTGTGTCTGCTTAGTTCGGCCTGGCAGGGTGAACCCAGAGCGCCAACATGGAGCCCGGGAAAGCAAGGCCCAAGAGGGACCAGCTCCCCCACAGCTCTTCTTCCCTGACGCGACAGAGCGAACACCCAAAGCCTTGCTGAGGGAGCAACAGCAAAGTGCCGTTCGCGCCAAGCTGAAAACATCTGCGAAAGCATAGCAGTCGCTGGGAAATCAGAGTCGGTTCTGTGGGCTGCTGTTGCTGCTTGCCTTATCCGAGTATTCGCAGCACGGCGGGAGAAACCCTGATAGAGTGAAAGCCTCTTTGCCCAGGCATCCCCTCTGGGAAAGCACAGCATTCTTTGTGAAATCAGAGTCGGGAGTGTGGGATGCTGCTGCTGCTTGCCTGAGCAGGACTCCACACCACGGTGTAATAAACCTGCATGGAGCGAAATCCTCTTTGCCTGGGCATCCCCTCTGCCTGAGAGTGAACCATGGTTGCGCCTGGGGAAAGAGCCTTAAGGAAAGGGACATGTCTGTCACTGGACTCCCCAGGAGCCTGTCTGGGGAAAGTGCAGCACGCTGTCCCAGGAGAAGAGAAGGAGCCGTTGGCCTTGTGGTCGGGAAACGGTCGCGAAGCTGGAGAGCCGGCCCTGGCAGGAACAGCGGGCTGGTGGCAAGAGAAGTGTTACCCGAACCCTGTGCAGAGAGACGAAGCCTGGCTTCTAAGGAAACATGAGGGGACGATTGGGCAGGGGAGTGTGCTCCAATCTGAGGAAGGAGTCTGGGCAGATGGAACGCCTTTCCTGTGCCTCTTTTCCCAAGGGGACAGCATCTCCTTGGCCACCTGTCCAGAGGGAAGACGTGAGATTGCCACCAAGCTCCCGGCCCTGAACTCGCAGAAACACCTCCTTGTGGAACGGCAATCAGATGCCGTCTTCCTCCAGGATGTGGCAGCATTGGCAGAGGCAGGGGGTGTCCCGGGAAAACAGGGACAGTTACCCATTACTCCCCATCCCAGGGCACAGGCGTTGTGCAGTGATCCTCTTGCATCTCCTCAAGGATGGGGAAGGCACTGGCCTAGTCCCCTGTCCACCTGAACGCCAGAGCAAAAGGGCAGGCCTTGCCTACGCCGAGAGATGGCATTGTGAGCAGAGTGCCATCCTAGGCCATGCACGCTGCTGCAGGGTCGAGGCTGTGTGTGCTTATTTCAGCTTGTCAGGATGATCCCAGGATGTGAACTTGGAGCCCAGGATAGCAAGGCCCTAGAGGCACCAGCTCTCCCGCACCTCTTCTTCCCTGACGTGACTGATGCCTTGCTGAGGAAGCAGCGGTGAAGTGCTATTCGCTCCAAATCAAAGCCTCTGCGAAAGCACAGCATTCGCTGAGAAATCAGAGTCGGTTCTGCGGGCTCTGCTGCTGCTTGCCTGAGCCCAGTCTCACGGTGGGAGAAACCCGCATACAGTGAAAGCCTCATTGCCCGGGCATCTCCTCTGGGAAAGCACAGCATTCATTGGGAAATCAGAATCGGATGTGTGGGATGCTGCAGCTGAATGCCTGAGCTAGTCTCTGCAGTATGGTGGAAGATACCCACATGGAGCAAAATCCTCTTTGACCTAGCACCCCTTTGCCTAAGAGAGAAGCATGGTTGCACATCTGAAAGGGCATTAAGGAAAGGGACACTTCTGTCACCGAGCTCCACAGGAGCAAGTCTGGGGAAGGCGCAGCACGCCACCCCTAGAGAAGAGAAGGAGCCATTGGCTTTGTGGTTGGGAAACGGTCGGGAAGCAGGAGAGACTGCCCTGGCAGGAACAGCAGGCTGATGGCAAGACAAATGTACCCGCTCCCTGTGTGGAGAGACAGAAGCCTGGCTGCTAAGGAGACATGAGGGGACGACTAGGGCAGGGACGCATGCTCCACTCTGAGGAAGGTGTCTGGGCAGAAGGCAGGCCTGTCCTGTGCCTCTGGTCCCAAGGGGACAGCATCTCCTTGGACAACTGTATGTAGGGCAGACTTGGGCTTGCTACCAGGCACCATACCCTGAACTCACAGAAACAGCTCCCTCGAGAAACGGGCAGTCAGATGCCATCTTCCTCCAAGATGTGACAGCGTTGTTGGTGGCAGGGGGTGTGCCCGGAAAGGAGTGGCGACAATCCCTGAAAGCTCCCCATTCCAGTAACGGGCAGTGTTCAGGGATCCTGTCGCCTCTTCTCTCCTTGGAGGAAGGCACTGACCTAGTCCACCAGTTCGCCTGAGGTCCAGTGCCAAAGACCAAGCGTTGCCTACACTGGGAGATGGTAATGTGCACAGAGAGCCATCCTAGGCCCCGCACGCTGCCGCAGGTGTGCGACTGTGTGTGCTTAGTTCGGCTTAGCAAGGTGAACCCCGGGCGGGATCTTGGAGCCCGGGAAAGCAAGGCCCAAGAGGCACCAGCTCTCCCGCGGCTCTTCTTCCCTGATGCGACAGAGCGAACAACCCAAGCCTTGCTCTGGAAGCAGCAGCGAAGTGCGGTTTGCGCCAAGCTAAAAACCTCTGCGAAAGCATAGCAGTCGCTGGGATATCAGAGTCGGTTCTGTGGGCTGCTTTTGTTGCTTGCCTTAGCCTAGCTTTCAGAGCATGATGGGAGAAACCCACATAGAGCGAAAGCCTCTTTGCCCGGGCATCCCCTCTGGGAAAGTACAGCATTCTTTGGGAAATCAGAGGTGGGTCTGTGGGATGCTCTTTTTGCCTGAGCTGGTCTCCACAGCACGGTGTAATAAACCCACATGGAGTGAAATCCTCATGCCTGGGCATCCACTCTGCCTGAGAGAGAAGCGCGGTTGCGCCTGTGGAAAGAGCCTTAAGGAAAGGGACACGTCTTACACTGCGCTCCCCAGGAGCATGTCTGTGGAAGGTGCAGCACGCTGCCCGGGAAGAAGAGCAGGAGCAGTTGGCCTTCTGGTCTGGAAACGGTTGGGAAGCAAGGGAGCCGGCCCTGGAAGGCACAGCGGCCAGTGGCAATACAAGTGTCACCCGCTCCCAGTGCAGAGAGACAGAAGCCTGGCTGGCAAGGGGACAGGAGGGGATGAGTAGGGCAGGGCGTGTGCTCCACTCTTAGGAAGGAGTCTGGGCAGAAAGCATGCCTGTCCTGAGCCTCTGGGCCCAAGGAGACTGCAACTCCTTGGCCACCTGTCCCTGGGTCAGACATGCGCTAGCCACCAGGCACTTACGCTGAACTCGCAGAAACAGCTCCCTGAAATAACGTGGAGTCAGATGCCGTCTTCCTCCAGGATGTGGAAGCTTGTAGGAGGCACGGGCTTTAAGGGGAAGGAGTGGGGACAGTCCCCCAAAGCTCCCTATTCAGTGCAGGGGGTGTGCAGGGAGCCTGTCACCTCTCCTTTCCTGTGGGGAAAGCACTGGCCTTTTCCTCGAGTCCGCCTGAGCGCCAGAGTAAAAGGCCAAGAGATGCCTACACTGGGAGATGTTAGTGTGCATGGAGTGCCATCCTAGGCTCCGCACTCTACTGCAGGTTTGTGGCTGTGTCTGCTTAGTTCGGCCTGGCAGGGTGAACCCAATACGTGAATATGGAGCCCGGGAAAGCAAGTCCCAAAAGGCACCAGCTCTCCCGCAGCTCTTCTTCCCTGACGCGACTGAAGCCTTGCTGAGGAAGCAGCAGCGAAGTGCTGTTCGCTCCAAGCCAAAGCCTCTGCGAAAGCACATCATTCGCTGAGAAATGTTCTGGGCTGCTGGGGCGTGCCTGAGCCCAGTCTCGCTGTGGGAGAAACCCGCATACAGGGAAAGCCTCCTTGCCTTGTCTTCTGCCCTAGGAAAGCACAGCGTTCCTTGGGAAATCAGAGTTTGGTTTGGGGATGCTGCTGCTGCTTCCCTGAGCTAGTCTTCGCAGCTCGGTGGAAGTTACCTGCATGGAGCGAAATAATCTTTGCCCTAGCATCCCTTCTGCCTGAGAGAGAAGCGTGGTTGCACACGTCCTTCACCGCGCTCCCCAGGAGCAAGTGTGGGGAAGGCGCAGGACGCCGCCCCGGGAGAAGAGGTGCCATTGGCCTTGGGGTCGGGAAACACTCGGGAAGCAGGATAGCCTGCCATGGCACGAACAGCAGGCCAGTGGCTAGACAAGTGTCACCCGCTCCCTGTGCGGAGAGAAAAAGCCTGGTTCCTAAGGAGACATGAGGGGACGATTAGGGTAGGGACGCGTGCTCCACTCTGAGGAAGGAGTCTGGGCAGAAGGCAGGCCTGTCCTGTGCCTCTGGTCCCAAGGGGACAGCATCTCCTTGACCACCTGTCCGTAGGGCAGACTTGGGCTAGCTACCAGGCGCCATACCCGGAAATCGCAGAAACAGCTCCCTCGAGAAACGGGCAGTCAGATGCCATCTTCCTCCAAGATGTGACAGCGTTTTCGGTGGCAGGGGGTTTGCCGGGGAAGGAGTGGGGACAATCCCCCAAAGCTCCCCCTCCAGTGAATGGGCGGTGTTCAGGGATCCTGTCGCCTCTCCTCTCCAGTGGGGAAGGAACTGGCCTTGTCCGCAAGTCCGACTGAGGGCCAGTGCAAAACGCCAAGCGTTGCCTACACCAGGAGATGGTAGTGTGCATTGAGTGCCATCTTAGGCCATGCACGCTGCTGCAGGGTTGTGACTGTGTCTGCTTAGTTCGGCCTGGCAGGGTGAACCCAGAGCGCCAACATGGAGCCCGGGAAAGCAAGGCCCAAGAGGGACCAGCTCCCCCACAGCTCTTCTTCCCTGACGCGACAGAGCGAACACCCAAAGCCTTGCTGAGGGAGCAACAGCAAAGTGCCGTTCGCGCCAAGCTGAAAACATCTGCGAAAGCATAGCAGTCGCTGGGAAATCAGAGTCGGTTCTGTGGGCTGCTGTTGCTGCTTGCCTTATCCTAGTATTCACAGCACGGTGGGAGAAACCCTCATAGAGTGAAAGCCTCTTTGCCCAGGCATCCCCTCTAGGAAAGCACAGCATTCTTTGGGAAATCAGAGTCGGGTCTGTGGGATGCTGCTGCTGCTTGCCTGAGCAGGACTCCACACCACGGTGTAATAAACCTGCATGGAGCAAAATCCTCTTTGCCTGGGCATCCCCTCTGCCTGAGAGTGAACCGTGGTTGCGCCTGGGGAAAGAGCCTTAAGGAAAGGGACATGTCTGTCACTGGACTCCCCAGGAGCCTGTCTGGGGAAAGTGCAGCACGCTGTCCCAGGAGAAGAGAAGGAGCCGTTGGCCTTGTGGTCGGGAAACGGTCGCGAAGCTGGAGAGCCGGCCCTGGCAGGAAGAGGGCCAGTGGCAAGACAAGTGTCACCCGCACCCTGTGCAGAGAGATGAAGCCTGGCTGCTAAGGAGACATGAGGGGATGATTGGGCAGGGAAGTGTGCTCCAATCTGAGGAAGGAGTCTGGGCAGAAGGCAGGCCTGTCCTGTGCCTCTTTTCCCAAGGGGACAGCATCTCCTTGGCCACCTGTCCAGAGGGAAGACGTGAGATTGCCACCAAGCTCCCGGCCCTGAACTCGCAGAAATACCTCCTTGAGGAACGGGCAATCAGATGCCGTCTTCCTCCAGGATGTGGCAGCATTGGCAGAGGCAGAGGGTGTCCCGGGGAAACAGGGACAGTTACCCATTACTCCTTGCTGTGGAAGCATCGGTGATGTGCTGTTCGCTCCAAGCCAAAGCCTCTGCGAAAGCACAGCATTCACTGAGAAATGTTCTGCGGGCTGCTGCTGCTTGCCTGAGCCCAGTCTCACGGTGGGAGAAACCCGCATACAGCGAAAGCCTCTTTGCCTGGGCATCTACCCTGGGAAAGTACAGCGTTCCTTGGGAAATCAGAGTTGACTTTGGGGATGCTGCTGCTGCTTGCCTGAGCTAGACTCCGAAGGACGGTGGAAGATACCCGCATGGAGCGAAATACTATTTGCCCTAGCATCCCTTCTGCCTGAGAGAGAAGCGTGGTTGCACTCGTCTGGCACCGCCCCCCCAGGAGCAAGTGTGGGGAAGTCGCAACACGCCGCCCCCGGAGAAGAGGAGCCGTTGGCCTTGAGGTCGGGAAATGCTCAGGAAGCAGGATAGCCTGCTGTGGCACCAACAGCAGGCCGGTGGAAAGACAAGTGTCACGCGCTCCCTGTGCGGAGAGATGGAAGCCTGGCTGCTAAGGAGACATGAGGGGAAGACTAGGGCAGGGGTGCGTGCTCCACTC
This sequence comes from Mustela lutreola, assembly GCF_030435805.1. NCBI lineage: Eukaryota > Metazoa > Chordata > Mammalia > Carnivora > Mustelidae > Mustela > Mustela lutreola. Next base: position 68,793,845 of record NC_081304.1, on the reverse strand, counting down.
TGAGGGAGGAGTAGGGCTGAAGACAGACCTGTCCTGTGCCTCTGATCCCAAGGGGACAGCATCTCCTTGGCCACATGTCCCAAGGGCAGACTTGGGCTTGCCACCAGGTGCCATACCCTGAACTCGCAGAAACAACCCCAAAAAGAAACGGACAGTCAGATGCCCTCTTCCACCAAGATGTGGAAGCGATGTGGGTGGCAGGGGTTGTGCCGGGGACGGAGTGGAGACAGTCTCCCACAGTTCCCCATCCCAGTGCACGGGCCGTGTGCAGGGATCCTGTCGCCTCCTCTCTCCTGTGGTGAAGGCACTGGCTGAGACCGCGAGTCTGCCTGAGCGCCAGAGCAGAAGACAAAGCCTTACCTACCCCAGGAGATGGTAATAGGCATAGAGTGCCATGCTAGGCCACGCACGCTGCTACAGGGTTGTGACTGTGTCTGCTAAGTTCGGCTTAGCAAGGTGAACCCCGGGCGTGAACTTGGAGCCTGGGAAAGCAAGGCCCAAGAGGCACCAGCTCTCCCGTGGCTCTTCTTCCCTGCCGCGACAGAGCGAACGACCAAAGCCTTGCTGAGGAAGCAGCCGCGAAGAACGGTTTGCGCCAAGCTGAATACCTCTGCAAAAGCATAGCAGTCGCTGGGAAATCAGAGTCGGTTCTGTGGGCTGCTGTTCCTGCTTGCCTTAGCCTAGTATTCGCAGCACAATGGGAGAAACCCGCATAGAGCGAAAGCCTCTTTGCCCGGGCATCCCCTCTGGGAAAGCACAGCATTCTTTGGGAAATCAGAGTCGGGTCTGAGGGATGCTCCTGTTTGCCTGAGCTGGTCTCCACAGCACGGTGTAATAAACCCACATGGAGCGAAATCCTCTTTGCCTGGGCATCCCCTCTGCCTGAGAGAGACGCGAGGTTGCGCCTGTGGAAAGAGCCTTAAGGAAAGGGACACGTCTTTCACTGCGCTCCTCAGGAGCATGTCTGTAAAGGTGCAGCACGCTGCCCGGGGAGAAGAGCAGGAGCCGTTGGCCTTCTGGTCTGGAAACGGTTGCGAAGAAGGAGAGCCGGCCCTGGCAGGCACAGCGGCCGGTGGCAATACAAGTGTCACCCGCTCCCAGTGCAGAGAGACGGAAGCCTGGCTGCTAAGGGGACGGGAGGGGAGGAGTAGGGCAAGGCGCGTGCTCCACTCTTAGGAAGGATTCTGGGCAGAAAGCATGCCTGTCCTGAGCCTCTGGACCCAAGGAGATAGCAGCTTTGGCCACCTGTCTCTGGTGGAGACGTGGGCTTGCCACCAGGCGCCTACCCTCAACTCGCAGAAACAGCTCCCTGAAAGAACTGGCAGCCATTTCCATCTTCCTCCAGGAGGTAGAAGCGTTCGCAAAGGCAAGGGATGTCCAGGAAAGGAGTGGGGACAGTCCCCCACAGCTCCCCATTGCAGTGCGCGGGTGGTGTGCAGGGAACATGTCGCCTCTCCTCTCCTGTGGGGAAGGCACTGGCCTAGTTCCCGAGTCTGCCTGAGGGCCTGAGCCAAAGGCCAAGCGTTGCCGACACCCAGAGATGGTAGTGTGCATACAGTGCCATCCTATGGCACGCTCGCTGCTGGAGTGTTGTCGCTGTGTCTGCTTAGTTCGGCCTGGCAGGGTGAGCCCAGGGCGCGAACATGGAGCCCGGGAAAGCAAGTCCCAAGAGGCACCAGCTCTCCCGCAGCTCTTCTTCCCTGACGCGAACCAAGCCTTGCTGAGGTGCATGGGCGAAGTGCGTTCCGCTCCAAGCCCAAAGCCTCTGTGAAATCACAACATTTGCTGAGAAATCAGGGTTGGTACTGAGGGCTGATGCTGCTGGTTGCCTGAGCCCAGTCTCACAGTGGGAGAAACCCGCATACAGCGAAAGGCTCTTTGCCCCGACATCTCTTCTGGGAAAGCACAGCATTTTTTTGGGAAATAAGATTTGGTTTTGGGGATGCTGCTGCTTCTTGGCTGAGCTAGTCTGCGCAGCACGGTGGAAGATACCCACATGGAGCGAAATTCTCTGTGCCCTAGCATCCCCTCTGCCTGAGAGAGAAACGTGGTTGCACATCTGATAGGACCTTAAGGAGGGGACACGTCTGTCACCGCGCTCCCATGGAGCACGTCTGGGGAAGGCGCAGCACGCCGCCCCAGGAGAAGAGAAGGAGCCAATGACCTCGTGGTCGGTAAACAGTAGGGAAGCAGGTAAGCCTGCCCTGGCAGGCACAGCGGACTGTGACAATACAAGTGCACCCGCTCCCTGTGCAGAGAGATGGAAGCCTGGCTGCTACGGAGAGAGGAGTGGATGAGTAGGGCAGGGCGCGTGCTCCACGCTTAAGAAGGAGTCTGGGCAGAAAGCATGCCTGTCCTGAGCCTCTGGGCCCAAGGAGACAGCAGCTTCTTGGCCACCTGTCCCTGGGGCAGACATGCGCTAGCCACCCAGCGTCTACGCTGAACACGCAGAAACAGCTCGCTGAAATAACGTGGAGTCAGATGCCGTCTTCCTCCAGGATGTGGAAGCTTGGAGGAGGCACGGGGTTTAAGGGGAATGAGTGGTGACAGTCCCCCAAAGCTCCCTATTCAGTGCACGGGCGGTGTGCAGAGATCCTGTCACCTCTCCTATCCTGTCTGGAAAGCACTGGCCTAGACCGCGAGTCCGCCTGAGCGCCAGAGTAAAAGGCCAAGCGATGCCTACACTGGGTGTTCGTAGTGTGCATAGGGTGTCATCTTAGGCTACGAACGCTACTGCAGGGTTCCGGCTGTGTCTGCGTAGTTCGGCCTGGCAGGGTGAACCCAGGGCGCGAACATGGAGCCAGGGAAAACAAGGCCCAAGAGGCACGAGCTCTCCCGCAGCTCTTCTTCCCTGACGCGAACCAAGCCTTGCTGAGGAAGCAGGGGCGAAGTGCGGTTTGCTCCAAGCCCAAAGCCTCTGTGAAATCACAACATTTGCTGAGAAATCAGAGTCGGTAATGAGGGCTTATGCTGTTGGTTGCCTGAGCCCAGTCTCACAGTGGGAGAAACCTGCATACAGGAAAAGGCTCTTTGCCCGGGAATCTCCTCTGGGAAAGCACAGCATTCGTTGGGAAATCAGAGTTGGGTTTGGGGATGCTGCAGCTGAATGCCTGAGCTAGTCTCCACAGCATGGTGGAAGATATCCGCATGGACCGAAATCCTCTTTGCCCTAGCACCCCTTTGCCTAAGAGATAAGCATGGTCGTACATCTGAAATGCCCTTAAGGAAAGGGACACGTCACCGAGCTCCACAGGAGCTAATCTGGGGAAGGCGCAGCACGCTGCCTCCGGAAAAGAGAAGGAGCCGTAGGCCTTGTGGTCGGGAAACGGTCGGGAAGCCGGAGGAACAGCAGGCCGGTGGCAAGACAAATGTCACCCGCTCCCTGTGCGGAGAGATGAAGCCTGGCTGCTAAGGAGACATGAGGGGACCACTAGGGCAGGGGCGCGTGCTCCACTCTGAGGAAGGAGTCTGGGCAGAAGGCAGGCCTGTCCTGTGCCTCTGGTCCCAAGGTCACAGCATCTCCTTGGACAACAGTCCGTAGGGCAGACTTGGGCTTGCTACCAGGCGCCATACCCTGAACTCACAGGAACAGCTCCTTCGAGAAACGTGCAGTCAGATGCCATGTTCCTCCAAGATGTGACTGCGTTGTCGGTGGCTGGGGGTGTGCTGGGAAAGTAGTGGCAAAAATCCCCGAATGCTCCCCATTTACTAACGGGCGGTGTTCAGGGATCCTGTCGCCTCTCCTCTCCTGTGAGGAAGGCACTGACCTAGTTCGCGAGTCCACCTTGGTCCACTGCCAAAGGCCAAGTGTTGCCTACACCGGGAGTTGGTAGTGTGCATAGAGTGCCATCCTAGGCCACGCACGTTGCCACAGGGTTGTGACTGCGTTTGCTTAGTTCGGCTTAGCAATGTGAACCCCAGGCAAGAACTTGGAGCCCGGGAAAGCAAGGCCCAAAAGGCACCGCGGCTCTTTTTCCCTGCCGCAACAGAGCGAACGACGAAAGCCTTGCTGAGGAAGCAGCAGCGAAGTGCGGTTCGCGCCAAGCTGAAAACCTCTGCAAAAGCATAGCAGTCGCTGGGAAATAAGAGTCGGTTCTGCAGGCTTTTCTGCTGCTTGCCTATGCCCAGTCTCGCGGTTGGAGAAACCCGCATACAGCGAAAGACTCTTTGCCCGGGCATCTCCTCTGGGAAAGCACAGGATTCTTTGGGAAATCAGAATCGGATGTGTGTGATGCTGCAGCGGAATGCCTGAGCTAGTCTCCGCAGCATGGTGGAAGATACCCGCATGGAGCGAAATCCTTTTTGCCTGGGCATCCCCTCTGCCTGAGAGACAAGCGCGGTTGAGCCTGTGGAAAGAGCCTTAAGGAAAGGGACACGTCTTTAACAGCGCTCCCCAGGAGCATGTCTGTGGAAGGTGCAGCACGCTGCCCAAGGAGAAGAGCAGGAGCCGTTGGCCTTCGGGGCTGGAAAAGGTTGCAAACTAAGAGAGCCGGCCCTGGCAGGCACAGCGACTGGTGGCAATACAACTGTCACCCGCTCCCTGTGCAGAGACGGAAGCCTGGCTGCTACGGAGAGAGGAGGGGATGAGTAGGGCAGGGCGCGTGCTCCACTCTTAGGAAGGAGTCTGGGCAGAAAGCATGCCTGTCCTGTGCCTTTGGGCCCAAGGAAACAGCAGCTCCTTGGCCACCTGTCCCTGGGGCAGACATGCGCTAGCCACCAGGCGCCTACGCTGAAGTCGCAGAAACAGCTCCCTGATATAACGGGGAGTCAGATGCCGTCTTCCTCCAGGATGTGGAAGCTTGGAGGAGACACGGGGTTTAAGGGGAAGGGGTGGGGACAGTCCCCCAAAGCTCCCTATTCAGTGCACGGGCGGTGTGCAGGGAGCCTGTCACCTCTCCTTTCCTGTGGGGAAAGCACTGGCCTAGCCCGCGAGTCCGCCTGAGCGCCAGAGTAAAAGGCCAAGCGATGCCTACCCTGGGAGATGGTAGTGTGCATAGAGTGCCATCCTAGGCTACGCAAGCTACTGCAGGGTTCCGGCTGTGTCTGCGGAGTTCGGCCTGTCAGGGTGAATCCAGGACGTGAACTTTGAGCCCGGGAAAGCAAGGCCCAAGAGGCACCAGCTCTCCCGCAGCTCTTCTTCCCTGACGCGAACCAAGCCTTGCTGAGGAAACAGCAGCGAAGTGTTGTACGCTCCAAGTCAAAGCCTCTGCGAAAGCACAGCATTCGCTGAGAAATATGCTGCGGGCTGCTGCTGCTTGCCTGAGCCCAGTGTCGTGGTGGGAGAAACCCACATACAGCGAAAGCCTCTTTGCCTGGGCATCTACCCTGGGAAATCACAGAGTTCCTTGGGAAATCAGTGTTGGGTTTGTGGATGCTGCTGCTGCTTGCCTGAGCTAGTTTCCGCAGCTCGGTGGAAGATACCCGCATGGAGCGAAATACTCTTTGCCCTAGCATCCCTTCTGTCTGAGAAAGAAGCGTGGTTGCACTCGTCTGTCACCGCGCTCCCCAGGAGCAAGTGTGGGGAAGCGCAACACGCCGCCCTGGAGAAGAGGAGCCGTTGGCCTTGGGGTCGGGAAACGCTCGGGAAACAGGATAGCCTGCCGTGGCACGAACAGCAGGCCGGTGGCAAGACATGTGTCTCCCGCTCCCTGTGTGGAGAGATGGAAGCCTGGCTGCTAAGGAGACATGAGGGGACCACTAGGGCAGGGGCGCGTGCTCCACTCTGAGGAAGGAGTCTGGGCAGAAGGCAGGCCTGTCCTGTGCCTCTTGTCCCAAGGGGACAGCATCTCCTTGGCCACCTGTCCCAAGGGCAGACTTGGGCTTGCCACCAGGTGCCATACCCTGAACTCGCAGAAACAACCCCATAGTGAAACGGGCAGTCAGATGCCGTCTTCCACCAAGATGTGGCAGCGATGTGGGTGGCATGGGGTGTGCCGGGGAAGGAGTGGAGACAGTCCCCCACAGTTCCCCATCCCAGTGCACGGGCCTTATGCAGGGATCCTGTCGCCTCCTCTCTAAACTGGGAAAGCACAGCAGTCGCTGAGAAATCAGAGTCTGTACTGTGGGCTGCTGCTGTTAGTTGCCGGAGCCCAGTCTCACAGTCGGAGAAACCCGTATACAGCAAAAGGCTCTTTGGGCATTTCATCTGGGAAAGCACAGCATTCGTTGGGAAATCAGAGTTGGGTTTGGGGATGCTGCTGCTGATTGCCTGGGCTCGTCTGCACAGCTCGTTGAAATAAACCCGCATTGAACGAAATCCTCTTTGCCCGGTCATGCCCCTCTGCCTGAGAGAGCACCTGTCGAAACAGCCTTAAGGAAAGGGACACGTCTGTTACCGCGCTCCCCAGGAGCATGTCTGCATAAGGCGCAGCATGCTGCCCCTGGATAAGAGAAGGAGCCGTTGGCTTTGCTGTCGGGAAACGGTGGTGAAGCAGGAGGGCCTGCCATGGCAGGAACAGCAGGCAGGTGGCAAGACAAGTGTCACCCGCTCCCTGTGTGGATAAAATGAAGCCTGGATGCTGAGACACGAGGGGACGACTAGGGCAGGCGCACGTGATCCTTTCTGAGGAAGGAGTCTGGGCAGAAGGCAGGCCTGTCTTGTGCCTCTGGTCCCAAGGGGACAGCATCTCCTTGGCCACCTGTTCCTAGGGCAGACTTGGGTTTGCCACCAGGCGCAATACCCGGATCTCACAGAAACAGCTCCCTGGAGAAACAGGCAGTCACAGGCCTTCTTCCTCCAAGATGTGGCAGCGTTCGCGGAGGCACGGGGTTTCCAGGGAAGGAGTGGGGGACAGTCCCCCACATCTCCCCATCCCAGTGCATGGGCGGTGTTCAGGGATCCTGTTGCCTCTCCTTTCCTGGTGGAAGGCACTGGCCTAGTCCCCGAGTCTGCCTGCGTGCCACAGCAAAAGGCCAAGTCACCAGGAGACGGTAGTGTGCATAGAGTGCAATCCTAGGCCAAACATGCTGCTGCAGGGTTGTGGCTCTGCTTAGTTTGGCCTGGCAGTGTGAACCCAGGGCGGGAACATGGAGCCCAGGAAAACAAGGCCCAAGAGGCACCAGCTCTCCTGCAGCTTTTTCTCTTAAGCGACAGAGCTAACGCCCAAAGCCTTGCTGAGGAAGCAGAGGCGAAGTGCAGTTCGCGCCAAGCCTAAAACCTCTGCAAAAGCAGAGCAGGCGCTGGGAAATCAGAGTCGGTTCTGTGGGCTGCTGTCGCTGCTTGCCTTAACCTAGTATTCACAGCACGGTGGGAGAAACCCGCATAGAGCAAATGCCTCTTTGTACGTGCATCCCCTCTGGGAAAGCACAGCATTCGTTGGGAAATCCGTGTCAGTTCTATGGGATGCTGATGCCGCTTGCCTGAACATAGTCTCTGAAGCATGTTGGGAGAAACCCATTTGGAGCGAAATCCTCTTAGCCTGGTCATCCCCCCTGCCTGAGAGAGAAGCGTGGTTGCGCCTGTGGAAACAGCCTTAAAGAAAGGCACACGTCTGTCACTGTGCTCCCCAGGAACATGTCTGGGAAAGGCGCAGCAACGCCACCCTGGGAGAAGAGGAGCCATTGGCCTTGTTGTCGGGAAATGGTCGTGAAGCAGGAGAGCCTGCCATGGCAGGAACAGCGGGCAGGTGGCAAGACAAGTGTCACCACAGTCTATGATGACACTTTTGAGTCAAGGTTCATCTACTCTACAGATGAGACTGTAAAATTTTTAAAGGCAACTTGTTTAAAGGCAACATCATGAAAGGTTTGGTGGATAGCTTTGATTTTCTGTTCATGGTATCAGATGAGTTTAAGGGAGCATAATCCAATAAAAAATTTAAAATTAATTTTAAAAAATAAGAAAAAAACATTTTAATGTCTTTGCCTTTGTGGTTCCTGCAAATGAAACTACAAGAAAGGACTGAGAACATTTTCTTTTTTTCTATTTTTTTTTCTTCAATTTGGACCTCCTCCTTAGGTCTCTGATCAAAGAATGCTTACACAGATGCTGTAGTGTAGAAAGGACAAAATATCATATTACAAAATATTCCATTCCTATCCTTTTGTATACCCAGAACAATAAGTTAATATATGTGCTGCCAAAGGAGCACACCAGAGCTATAAGTTAAGTGAAGATTGTACTGGGAAGATGAAACAATTATTCCATAAAATGAGTGAGTTTTGAATGGGACATGAAGGGCGGACTTGTGAGTTAGGAAAAAATATATATATAAAGACTTAATGAAGGTTTAATTAAAGCATAACAACTATGCTGTATTCCTGAAATATATTAAAATGATGATATGGAAATACCTCACAGAGTAACATCAAAGCACCTCTATTAATCCTTTCTACTAACAGCTGTTCCTCTGTTTCACTTTACATAACATGTGATGGATTGACATTTGTAGAAATAAGGAGGAAACATGGAAGAAAGTGAACAATTAAAAAGGATCAAAATACAGTAATAAACCAGGTAAATAACCAGTGAATATTATTATAGTAAATATATGCACATTTATAAACTGAGAATTTTCAGGAGTGACAGCCAATGTAGAAAATCGAGATGGTGTTATAGAAAATTCCATAAAACCCTTTGCATTAGTTTAACAGCCTGGTATAATATTTAGAAACCAGACTGTGTAATTTCTTTGAGCAGTTAAGCATAGAAAAACATGGCTGAAATAATGACAAACACTTAACATTTACTTAAATTTTTGTTTATTTTTATCCTTTAATGCCCATATTGTGTTCATAATGTCCTAAGTATTTGTGGTTGTTAGAGCAAAGTAAATTTGAAAATTTCCATGGGGAGGGGAAATGGTATCTGTTTGTAAAACAAAACAAAACAAAAACACAGGGCACCTTTCCTATGGTTGTGAGCTGCCCTTCCCTTACTGCTCAATGCATTTTCATTAACACCCACCTCACAGTCCATAGGCAGCCATCTGTGTTCCCGTCTTGAAGAAATTTTATCCTACAAGTCTTTCCTCATGACACTGTTGCCTATTACATAAATCAAACAGACATTCAACCTCTTGGAATGGAATCAGAAACCCACAAAGCTGACTGCTGTCAGGACTCATAAGGAAGGCAATTAATAAATTTATTATTTAGGAGAGGAGTTGTTTGCTTTCCAAAAATCCATGCAAAATTGGAATGTTATCCAGAGTGTATATCAAACTAACTAAGCTAAAGGTGTCTTTTTATCTCAAGTTCACCCATTTGACAATCATTATATTTTCTCCTTTATCTCTGGTTTGGTCAGCTATGCTAGTGTCAGAACACTTAATTCATTCAGTCAATCAACAAAGACCTATTTAGTACTAATTTTTTGTGGGTGGGATGAATAAGACAAATATCTGCCACAATGGAGCATATGATCTAGAGTTTAAAATTCATATTTGAATTACTTACATACCACCACATACATGAATTACATACTTACCACCACAAATGTAAACAACACTTATTAAATTGATGATGTTAAGGAGAAGACCTTAATATTAAAAGCAATAAAATTGATATGTCTCTTAGTAGAAATAAAAAATAGTAGTATATTAACTAAAGTAAAATTTAGGGCTCCCTGGGCGACTCAATCGGTTAAGCAGCTGCCTTTGGCTCAGGTCATGATCCCAGGGTCCTGGGATTAAGACCTGCATCGGGCTCACTGCTGGGTAATAAGCCTGCCTCTTGATCTTCCTCTGCCTGCCACTCTGCCAACTTGAGCTCTCTCTCTCTGTCAAATAAACAAATAAAATCTTTTAAAAAAAAGATAAATATAAAGTAACACTGGAGATTTGGGGATGGTGATGTCATCAAGATGGCAACATGGATGCATGGATGGCTCCTTATTTATTGCAAAAGGTAAATGTATAGTCAAACCCAGATTCTCTAATATTGTAATGGTGATATATAAATCATTTACTAGTCTAGTTTAAAAGTTAAAAAAACAAGCCTATTAAAAATAACTATAACTGAAATCATTTGTTATTGAAAGTACAATATAAAAATGATCTAAAATGTAAAAACATCGGGACGCCTGGGTGGCTCAGTTGGTTAAGCAGCTGCCTTCGGCTCAGGTCATGATCCCAGCGTCCTGGGATCGAGTCCCACATCGGGCTCCTTGCTCAGCAGGGAGCCTGCTTCTCCCTCTGCCTCTGCCTGCCATTCTGTCTGCCTGTGCTTGCTCTCTCCCCCTCTCTCTCTCTGATAAATAAATAAAATTTTTTAAAAAATGTAAAAACATCAATAACGTATTGTTATAGGAGAAGTATAATTTTTCTGTACACTATTGAAGTTCAGTTGTTTCAACATAAAATGCAATGTTATAACTAACGTATTTTATATAAGCTTAATGGTAAATATAAAAAATATGTAGTAGATACACAAAAGATTTTGATAAAGAAGTTAAAACATACTGCCACAAAAAGTCATCAGATTACAAACAAAGAGAACAAGACAGGAAATAAAGAGCAGAGCATCTACAAAAGAGAAACAAAACAGATAAACACTGGGGAAAGAAAAAAAAATTTTTAAAAGGAGGGGAAGGCAAACCATAATACACTTAACTATAAGTAACTGTTTCTGGAGGGGAGATGGGCAGGGGAATGGGCTGTCAGTAATAATTATTAGGAGGTCACTTGTGATGAGCATTGACTGTTATATGTAAATGGTGAATTACTAAATTCTACTCCTGAAACTAATATTACACTATATATTAACTAAAATTTAAATAAATCATGAAATATAAAAAGAATGAAAGGCAATAGTTAAGTCCTTACCTATCCATAATTACTTTAACTGTAAGTGAATGGAATCATCAGTTGGAAGACATAGGCTAGAATAGATTAAAAAAACAAACAAAAAAACACAAGATCCAACAATATGTTGCCTATAAAAGAATCACTTTAGCTTTAAGGACACACATGGGCAGAGAGTAAAGGGATGGAAAAAGATATTCCAAGCTAATGATAACAAAAGAAAACAATGGTGGCAATAACTATAACAGACAAAATAGGGTTTATATAAGCTAAAAATCACCACAGGAGTCAAAGAAGGTCATTATACAATAAGAAAAGTGTCATCAATTCATCAATACAGTAATTGTAAATATCATGTACTTAATATTGAGCCACATAAATATATAAAACAAATACTAACAAAACAAAAAGGAGAAATAAATAGCAATACAATAATATCTGGGGACAATAATACCCCACTCTTACCTATGGATAGATCATCCAGACAGAAAATCAATAAGAAAATAGTGAATTTAAACACTATGCCTGGACAACTGGGTGGCTCAGTCAGTTAAGCCTTTGCCTTTGGCTCAGGTCGTGATCCCAGGGTCCTGAGATAGAGTCCCACATTGGGCTCCCTGCTCAGGAGGGTGTCTTCTCACTCTGTCTCTGCCCTTACCCCTTGCTCATTCTCTCTGCCCTGCTCTCTCTCAAACAAACAAACAAAACAAACAAACAAACAAACAAGAACTATGTCAAATGAACCTAACATATTTACAGGATATTCCATCCAATAGTATCATAATAAATATTCTTCTCAAACACACGTGGAAAATTTTCTAGGATAGATCACATTTTAAACCACAAAACAAGAGTCCCCCCAAAATCAATAATATAGAAAGCATATCGAGTATATTTCCAGCCAAAATAATATGAAACTAGAAATCAATACAGAAGGAAATTTGGAAACTTTACAAAACACAGACATACACATTTTTAAACAAACAAAAAATAAAAAAAGAAGACAAAGTGGGAATAAAAAATACATCTTGAGGAAAATAAAAAAATATATACCAAAACATTATGAGAAGCAGCAAAGCAGTTATAAAAGGAAATTTTATAGCTATAAATGTATATAAAAAAGATTTCAAATAAAGAACTTAATATAACAGCTCAAAAAAACTACAAAAAAAAAAAAACAAAGTAAACTTAAAAGTAGCAAAAGGAAGGAAAAAATAAAAATTAGGGCAAATATAAATGAAATATAGAATTAAAAAACTAGAAAGTTTTTTTTAAATGGTAAATAAAATTAAACTTGGTAATGGTAAATAAAAAAAAAAGACAGCTAGACTAACTCAGAAAAAGAGAGAAGACTCAATAAAATCAGAAATGAAAAAGGAAACATTATAACAGATACCATAGAAATATAAAGGATAAAAGACAGTTAAATGCCAGCGAATCAAAAGCCTAGAGGAAATGGACAAATTCCTAGGCACATACAACCTATCAAGACTGAATCATAAGGACATAAAAAATGTGAACAGACTAATAAGGGGTAAGGAGATTGAATCCGTCATAAAAACCTTCTAACAAATAAAAGTCCAGAATCAGATGATTTCCACAGTGAATTCTACCAAACATTTTAAGGCAAAAAATACAAATACTTTTTAAACCCTTCCCAAAAAGTTGAAGAGGTTGAAATACTCTGAGGCACATTTTACAAGCCAGCATTATCTTGATATCAAAACCAGACAGGAGCACTACAAAAGCAAAACAAAACAAAACAAAAACAAACAAACAAACAAAAAAACAAAGCAGCAACAAAAAGAACTACTGGATAATATCCCTGATAAATAAAAATGTAAAAATTCTCTACAAAATGCTACAAAACTGAATTCACCAGCACATATCAGTAAATGTGATACATTATATTAATAGAATGATCAATAAAACCTCATATGATCAACTCAATATATGCAGAAAAGGCATTTGACAAAATTCAACACCCTTTCATAATAAAAATACTCACCAAACTGGGTACAGAAAGAATACACATCAACATAATAAAAACCACATATTCCGTGGAAGGATTCAAGATGGCGGAGAAGTAGCAGGCTGAAACGACATCAGGTAGCAGAAGATCAGCTAGATAGCTTATCTAACAATTGCAAACACCTACAAATCCAATGGGAGATCAAAGAGAAGGAGAGCAACAATTCTAGAAACAGAAAATTGATCACTTTCTGAAAGGTAGAACTGGTAGAAAAGTGAACCCGAAGAACAGGAAGGTAGACCGTGGGGGGGCGGGGCAGCTCCCGGCAAGTGGTGGAGCAACAGAGCACAAAATCAGGACTCTTTAAAAGTTTGATCCACTGAGGGATATCACCCCAGAGGCTAAACCAGAGTGAAGCCAAGAGGGGTCAGCATAGTCCCAGGTCCCTCAGGGTCACAGAAGGACCAGGGGTATCTGAGTGTCACAGAACTCACAGGTATTAGAGTGGGGAAGCTGGCTACAGAGACAAAGCTGAGGAGTGAGCTCTCAACCCAGGGTTACTTTGAACCAGGCATAGGCAGGATGAGCTTGGAGCACGGCCAAGGGCCAGGGAGACGGGAGTATTTGAGCTCTTTTCTCCAAGCATGGCCAGAGGCCAGGGAGATGAGAATGACCAAGGACTTTTCTCCAAGTACGAGTGACAGAGCATTTTTCTCCAAGCATGGCCAGAGGCCAGGAAGATGGGAGTGATTAAGCACTTTTCTCTAAGGGTGCACTGAGGAGCGGGGCCCTGAGCTCTCCACTCCTCTGGGCAGGATTGTGAGACCGCCATTATCATTCCATCATCCAGAACTCTACGGAAAGCCTTCAGGGAACAAAAGCTCCAGGATTACTTAGCCTTACCCCAGGTAAGGGCAGGACAAATCCATCTCGGGCAAAGACACTTGAGAATCAATACAACAGGCCCCTTCCCCAGAAGACCAACAAGAAACCCAGCCAAGATCAACTTCACTTAGTAAGGAGAACAGTGGAATTCCAGAGGAGGAGAATGCAAAACAAGGAGTTCGTGGCTTTCTCCCAATGATTCATTAGTCTTGCAGTTATATTTTTTTTCTTCTGCTAATTTTCTTAACTTTTACCCTTTCCTCTTTTAATGATTTTTAAAACTAGTTTATTTTTAAAATACCTTACAAAAAATAATAATCTATTTTGAACCTTCATTATTATAGTCATAATTTATCCTCCATTGTCCCTAACTATATATTTTTTTACACATAGGGTTTTTTCTTCTAAAAAATTTGGGGTATAACTTCTCCTAATAGAACAAAGTATACCCTAAATCTAGCTCCAAGATTGTTCTAGAGTCCAGCCTGAGCAAATTCTCTCCAGTTTATTTTTCTTTATTGTCCCACCAACTTGCTCTATCAACTTATTTTTAGAAATTAAATTTTTTCTCATTTTTTTAAGATTTTATTTATTTATCAGAGGGGGGGAGAGAGTGAGCACAGGCAGACAGGAAGGCAGGCAGAGGCAGAGGGAGAAGCAGGCTCCCTGCCGAGAAAGGAGCCCGGTGTGAGACTCGATCCCAGGACGCTGAGATCATGACCTGACCTGAAGGTAGCTGCTTAACCAACTGAGCCACCCAGGCATCCCTTTTTTTCTCATTTTTATAGGTTTATTCGATCCCTTCATTGTGCCTACCCTTATATGTTTTTCATCCTTTAAAATCTTGGTAGGTAGTTTCTTCTAAGAGACCCAAATACTCCCAAAATTAAGTGAGTGACCCTGTTCTAGTCACAAGTCTAGTATATATATATATATTTTTTTCTTTTTTAATATTTTTTCCTTGTTTTCATTTTTTTTAAACCTTTTTTCCCCCCTTGAACTTCTTTTTTATCCCCTTTTGTTCTCCCACAACTTGGGTCTCTTTTGATTTGTTTGAAGCACATTTTCCTGGGGTCTTTACCATTCTTTTAGCATTTTATTTGCTCCTTTATGTATTCTTATCTGCTCAAAATAACAAGGTGGAAAAACTCACCACAAGAAAAAGAACAAGAGGCAGTACCAAAGGCTAGGGACCTAATCAAAACAGACATTGGTAATATGACAGAACTAGAGTTTAGAATGACAACTCTCAAGGTTCTAGATGGGCTCGAAAAAGGCATGGAAGTTATTAGAGAAACCCTCTCCAGAGAGATAAAAGCCCTTTCTGGAGAAATAAAAGAACTAAAATCTAACCAAGTTGAAATCAAAAGAGCTATTAATGAGGTGCAATAAAAAATGGAAGTCTACTGCTAGGATAAATGAGGCAAAAGAATTAGTGATATAGAAGACCAAATGATGGAGAATAAAGAAGCTGAGCAAAAGAGAGACAAACAAATACTGGACCACGAGGAGAGAATTTGAGAGATAAGTGAAACCATAAGACGACACAACATTAGAATAATTGGGATCCCAGAAGAAGAAGAAAGAGAGAGGGGAGCAGAAGGTATATTGGAGAGAATTTTTGTAGAGAATTTCCTTAATATGGCAAAGGGAACAAACATCAAAATCCAGGAGATGCAAAGAATGACCCTCAAAATCAATAAAAATAGGTCCACACCCTGTAACCTGATAGTAAAATTTACAGTGGTTAACAACAAAGAGAAAATCCTGAAAGCAGCTTGGGAAAAGAAGTCTGTATTGTACAAGAGTAAAAACATTTGGTTGGCAGCAGACTTATCCACAGAGACCTGGCAGGCCAGAAAGAACTGGCATGATATATTCAGTGTTAAATGAGGAAAACATGCAGCCAAGAATACTATATCCAGCTAGGCTATCATTGAAAATAGAAGGAGAGATTAAAAAGCTACCAGGACAAACAAAAGCTGAAAGAATTTGCAAACACCAAACCAACTCTCCAGGAAATATTGAAAGGGGTCCTCTAAGCAAAGAGGGAGCCTAAAAGTAGTAGATCAGAAAGGAACAGAAACAATATACAGTAACAGTCACATTATAGGCAATACAATGCCACTAAATTCATATCTCTCAATAGTTACCCTGAATGTAAATGGCCTAAATGCACCAATCAAAAGACACAGGGTATCAGAATGGATAAAAAGCAAAACCCGTCAATATGCTGCCCAAGAAACTCATCATAGACCCGAAGACACCTCCAGATTTAAAGAGAGGGGGTGGAAAACAATTTACCATGCTAGCGGACATCAGAAGAAAGCTGGGGTGGCAATCCTTATATCAGATCAATTAGATTTTAAGCCAAAGACTATAATAAAAGATGAGGAAGAACACTATATCATACTCAAAGGGTCTGTCCAACAAGAAGACCTAACAATTTTAAATATCTATGTCCTTAACAGGGGAGCAACCAACTATATAAACCAATTAATAACAAAATCAAAGAAACACATCAAAAATAATAAAATAATAGTAGGGGAATTTAACACTCCCCTCACTGAAATGGACAGATCATCCAAGCAACAGATCCACAAGGAAAAAGGCCTTAAATGACACACTGGACAAGATGGACATCACAGGTATATTCAACACATTCCATCCCAAAATAACAGAATACACATTCTTCTCTAGTGCACATGGAACATTCTCCAGAATAGACCACATCCTGGGTCATAAATCAGATCTCAACCATTATAAAAAGATTGGGATCATCCCCTGCATATTCTCAGACCACAATGCTCTGAAACTAGAACTCAATCACAAGAGGAAATTTGGAAAGAACACAAATACATGGAGACTAAACAGCATCCTTCTAAAAAATGAATTGGTCAACCAGGAAATTAAAGAAGAATTGAAAAAATTCATGGAAACAAATGATAATGAAAACAAAAGTGTTCAAAATCTGTGGGATACAGCAAAGGCAGTCCTGAGAGGAAAATATAAAGCTGTACGAGCCTTTCTCAAAAAACAAGAAAGATCTCAAATACACAACATAACCCTACACCTAAAGGAATCGGAGAAAGAACAACAAAGAATGCCTAAACCCAGCAGGAGAAGAGGAATAATAAAGATCAGAGCAGAAATCAATGAAATAGAAACAAACAAAAAAACACAAAAAACTAAAACCAAAAAAAAGAAAAAAACCAATAGAACAAATCAACGAAACTAGGAGCTGGTTCTTTGAAAGAATTAATAAGATTGATAAAGAAAGAGAAAGGACCCAAATAAATAAAATCATGAATGAAAGAGGAGATATCACAGCCAACACCAAAGAAATACAAACAATTATAAGAACATACTATGAGCAACTCTACGCCAACAAATTCATCAATCTGGAAGAAATGGATACATTCCTAGAGACATATAAACTACCACAACTGAACCAGGAAGAAATAGAAAACCTGAACAGAACCATAACCGGTATGGAGATTGAAACAATCATCAAAAATCTCCAGGGGCGCCTGGGTGGCTCAGTGGATTAAGCTGCTGCCTTTGGATCGGGTCATGATCTCAGGGTCCTGGGATCGAGTCCCGCGTCGGGCTCTCTGCTCAGCAGGGAGCCTGCTTCCCTCTCTCTCTCTCTCTGGCTGCCTCTCTGTCTACTTGTGATTTCTCTCTGTCAAATAAATAAATCTTTAAAAAAAAATCTCCAAACAAACAAAAGCCCCGGTCCAGATGGCTTCCCAGGGGAATTCTACCAAACATTTAAAGAAGAATTAATTCCTATTCTCACGATACTGTTCCAAAAAAATAGAAAAGGAAGAAAAACTTCCAAACTCTTTTTTTTCTGAGGCCAGCATCACCTTGATCCCAAAACCAGACAAGGATCCCATCAAAAAAGAGAACTACAGACCAATATCCTTGATGAACACAGATGCGAAAATTCTCACCAAAATACTAGCCAATAGGATTCAACAGTACATTAAAAGGATTATTCACCACGACCAAGTGGGATTTATTCCAGGGCTACAAGGTTGGTTCAACATCTGCAAATCAATCAATGTGATACAACACATTAATAAAAGAAAGAACAAGAACCATATGATACTCTCCATAGATGCTGAAAAAGCATTTGGCAAAGTGCAGTATCCCTTCCTGATTAAAACTCTTCAAAGTGTAGGCATAGAGGGCACATATTATCAATATTATCAAAGCCATCTATGAAAAACCCACTGCAAATATCATTCTCAATGGAGAAAAACTGAATACTTTTCCACTGAGGTCAGGAACACGGCAGGGATGTCCGTTATCACCACTGCTATTCAACATCGTAATAGAAGTCCTAGCCTCAGCAATCAGACAACAAAAAGAAATTAAGGGCATCCAAATTTTGCCAAATTGGCAAAAGAGAAGTCAAACTATCCCTGTTTGCAGACGATATGACACTGTAAATGGAAAACTTAAAGGACTCCACTCCAAATCTGCTATAACTTGTATAGGAATTCTGTAAAGTGTCAGGATATAAAATCAATGCACAGAAATTGGTTGCATTTTTTTTATACCAACAAGACTGAAGAAATAGAAATTAAGGAGTGAATCCCATTTACAATTGCAACCAAAACCCTAAGATACCTAGGAATAAACCTAACCAAAGAGACAAAGAATATATACTCAGAAAACTCTAAAGTACTCATGAAAGAAATTGAAGAAGACACAAAGAAATGGAAAAATGTTCGATGCTCCTGTATTGGAAGAACAAATATTGTGAAAATGTCTATGCTACCTAAAGCAATCTACACATTTAATGCAATCCCTATCAAAATCCCATACATTTTTTTCAAAGAAATGGGACAAATCATCCTAAAATATATATGGAACCACAAAAATACCTTGGATAGCTAGAGGAATATTGAAAAAGAAAGCCAAATTTGTTGGCATCACAATTCCAAACTTCAAGCTCTATTACAAAGTTGTCATCATCAAGATAGTAGGGAACTGTCCCCAAAACAGACATAGATCAATGGAACAGAATAGAGAGCCCAGAAATACACCCTCAACTCTATGGTCAACTAATCTTCAACAAAGAAGGAAGGATGTCCTATGGAAAAGAGACAGCCTCTTCAACAAATGGTGTTGGGAAAATTGAACAGCCACATGCAGAAAAATGAAGTTGGACCATTTCCTTACACCATACATGAAAATAGACTGGAAATGGATGAAGAAGCATAATGTGAGAAAGGAATCCATCAAAATCCTTGAGGAGAGAACAGGTAGAAACCTCTTTGACCTCAGCAGCAGCAACTTCTTCCTAGGAACATCGCCAAAGGCAAGGGAAGCAAGGGCAAGAATGAACTATTGGGATTTCATCAGATCAAAAAGCTTTTGTTTGCACAGCAAAGGAAACAGTTAACAAAGCCAAAAGATGACTGTCAGAAGTTATCTGGGAGAAGATATTTGCAAATGACATACCAGATAAAGGGCCAGTATCTATCCAAAATCCATAAAGAGCTTAGCAAACTCAACACCCTAAGAACAAATAATCCAATGAAGAAATGGGCAGAGGACATGAACAGACATTTCTGCAAAGAATACATCCAAATGGCCAACAGACACATGAAAAAATGCTCCACATCACTCGGCATCAGGAAAATACAAATCAAAACCAGAATGAGATACCACCTCACACCTTTCAGAATGGCTAAAATGAACAAGTCAGTCAATGACAGATGCTGGCGAGGATGTGGAGAAAGGGCAACCCTCCTACACTGTACGTGGGAATGCAAGCTGGTGCAACCACTCTGGAAAACAGCGTGGAGGTGCCTCAAAAAGCTGAAAATAGAACTAGCCTATGACCCAATGATTGTAGTACTGGGTATATACCCTAAAGATACAAACGTGGCATTCTGAAGGGACACATGCACCCAAATGTTTATAGCAGCAATGTCCACAATAGTTAAACTATGGAAAGAACCTAAATGTCCTTCAACAGATGAATCAATAAATAAGATGTGGTATATATGTACAATGGGATACTATGCAGCCATCAAAAGAAATGAAATCCTGCTATTTGTGATGACGTGGATGGAACTAGAGGGTATTATGCTTGGCGAAATAAATCAATCTGAGAAAGACAACTATCATATGATCTCCCTGATATGATGAAGTGGAGATGCAACATAGGAGGTTTCGGGCATACGAAAAGAAAAATAAAAGAAGATGGGATTGGGAGGGAGACAAACCATAAAAGACTGAATCTCACAAAACAGACTGAGGGTTGCTGGGGGGAGGTGTGTTGGGAGAGGATGGTGGGGGTATGGACATTGGGGAGGGCAGGTGCTATGGTGAGTGATGGTGAGTGCTGTGAAATGGGTAAACCTGGTGATTCACAGACCTGTGCCCCTAGGGATAAAAACACATTATATGTTTATAAAAATTTTTAAAAAATAGTTTTAAAAATTCATTAAAGAAAAAGCACATTGCAAGCCCAGAGCTAATCTCATATTCAATCAAAAAAATTTGAAAATTTTCCCCTTAAAAATCAGAACAAAGACAAGTGTGTCCACTTTCACTACTCTCATTTGACATAGTACTGGATGTCCTAGCCAGAGAAACAAGGAACACAAAGAAATAAAAGACTCAAAAAAAAAAAAGGAAGAAGTAAAATTTTCTTTTTTTTAATAACATGAACTTACATGTAAAAAAATCCTAAAAAATTCACAAAAAATTTTGAATAAACAAATTTAGTAAAGCTGCCAAATACAAGATCAATATATAAAAGACAAGAATTTTGTTTTGTTTCGTTTTTTTTTTTTTAATATGGAATGCTTCCCAGTTTTCATGTCATCCTTGTTCAGTGATCAAGCTAATCTTCTCTGCATCATTCCAATTTTAGTATATGTGCTGCCAAAGTAAGCACAAGACGAGCATTTTAACACTCTAATAATGAACTATCTGAAAAAATAAAGAGAACAATCTAATTCACAATAGCATCAAAACTAATAAAATACTTAGGAAAAGATTTAACTAAGAAGATGAAAGATCTGTACCCCATAAACTATGACATTGATAAAGAAATTGAAGGAGACATAAATGGAAAGATAGCTCATATTTATGAATGGTAAGAATTAACATTGTTAAAATGTCCATACTACCAAAAATCATCTGTAAATTCAATTCCTATCAAAAATCCAATGTTAGGGGTGCCTGGGTGGCTCAGTGGGTTAAGCCACTGCCTTCGGCTCAGGTCATGATCCCAGGGTCCTGGGATTGAGCCCTGCATCAGGCTCTCTGCTCAGCAGGAAGCTGCTACCTCTTCTCTCTCTGCCTGCCTCTCTGCCTGCTTGTCATCTCTCTCTGTCAAATAAATAAATAAAAAATCTTTTTAAAAATCCAATGTTGTGTTTTTACAGAAGTAAGTAAAGAATCCTAAAATTTATATGAGACCATAAAAGACAACAAATAAAGCAGTTCTGAGAAAGAATGAAGAAGCGAAATTACACTTTTTGATTTGAAACTATACTACAAAGCCCTCATGCTCAAAACAATAAAGTATACTGGCATAAAAACAGACCAATAAACAAGTAGAACAGAATTGAGAGTCCAGAAATAAATCCTTTCATACAGTCACCTAATATTTGACAGGGGCCAACATATATAATGGTTAAAGATAGTCTGTTCAGTAAATGATATTTAAAACTGAATAGTCACATAAACCAGCATGAAACTGGAACCTTATATCACTCATAAATCTTAACTTGAAATAGATTAAAGACTTAAATGTGATGCATGAATCTAAATTTCCTAAAGGAAAACATAGGAAAAATTCTCCTTGACATTGGTCTTGCCAATAGTTTTTGGATACCAGACCAAAAATGCAAGCAAAAAAAGCAAAAATAAATAAATGGTATTACATCAAACTAAAGTTTCTGCATTGCCAAAAAAAAAAGGGAATGAAAACACAATCAACAGAATGGAAGAAAATACTTACAAATCTTATATCTGAAAAGAGGTTAATAACCAACAGATACAAAAAGAAAAAAATATATAATTAAAAAAATAGCAAAAGGATCTCAATAGACTTTTTTTTTTTCAAAAAAGTTATATAAATGACCAACAGGAGCATTAAAAAGTGCTCAACGTAAAAAACTCAGGGCAAAGTCATTATGTTGTTGTTTTTGTTTACCTCTGAAAAATACAGCAAGATATTACTACCTATTAGAATATATACTACCAAAAAATTAAAACTAACAAATTTTGGTAAATATTGGGGAAATGGGGAACTTACGCACTGTGATAGGGATATAAATTTGTATGGAAAACAGTATGGAGATTATTCATATTATTAAAAGTAAAATTACTATATGATTCAGTAATCCCACTTCTAGGTATATATCTAAAGGAAACAAAGTCACTATTCGAAGACATATCTGCACTCTTATGTTCATTATAAAATTATTAACTCTAAGCAAGAGATGGAAATAACTTCAGTATCCATTAATGGATGAATGAATAAAATAAGTATGGTAAATATATACTATGGAATACTACTTAACCATGAAAAATTAAGAAATACTGCCATTTACAACAGCATGGATGGATCTTGAAGGTATTATACTAAGTGAAATATTTCAAAGATTTTATATATTTTTTTAATTTATGTATTATGATATCCCTTACATACAGAATCTGAAGAAAAAGCAAACTAATGGAAACTTAGAGTTGAGTTGACAAGAGGTGAACCTGGAGTGGAATAAGGTGGTCAAAGAGCACAAACTTGCAACTATAATATGAAAACGTTCTGGGGATCTAATGTACAGCATGATGATCATAGTTAATAATATATACATACTTTTTTATTGTGCTTCCCTTTATTAAACTTTGCATATATCACATTCTTACAAGTTGAAAGTTTATAGCAATCTTGTATAAAATAGGTCTGCTGCAACCATTTTTCTAAACATTTGTTCATTTTGTGTCTCTCTGTCACATGTTGGTAATTCTTGCAATATTTCAAGTTTTTTCATTATTATTGTACTTGTTATGGTGATCTGTGATCAGTAATTATGACCCACTGAAAACTCAGAACTAGTTTACTTAAGGTATATACATTTTTTTTCTTTAAAGACATAATGCTTTTGAACAGTACAGTATAGTGTTTATTTTTTATATGCACTGGGAAACATAATTTTTTATTTGCACTGGGAAACCAAAAAAAATAATAATGATTTGACTTAGTTTATTGAGATAATCACTTTATTGAGGCAGTCTGGAACAAAACCCACAAGACCTCTGAAGTTTATCTCTACTGTACTATATACATAAAAGTTGCTAAGAGAGTAGATCTTAAAATTCCTTACAATACATGCATAAAAAACAGAGGCAACTATATGAGATAGTAGATGTATTAACATTTTTATGTAGATTATATTGCAATACAGATGTATACCAATTTATCAAACGGTACAAAATTTACACAATGTTAAAAGTTTGCAGTGTTATAAGAAATCATTTCTTAAATTTACAAATTATAATATGTCAATTATTTTTCAATAAAGCTCGAAAAAACTTTTTGTAGAATTAATCTATTTTTCAAAAAAGGAAGTAAGGAAGTAGAAACTGCAACTAACTCTGAAATAATAGAATACAAAATCCATTTTAGTTATATACACTGTGACAAACACTATTAGTTAGTTTACAATGAAGGAATACTTATGAAGCATGAAGGATGGTCTATAAATAAGGCTGAAAGAGCTCAGTTTTAAGGTTTAAATTTAAAATCTTCTTTTGAAATACTAAACTGACCACCCAGTTTTCCAAACATAAATGTCTTAACTGCATGCATTTATTTCATACAACTCTATAATCTAGTTTCATAAGAAAGCAGCATGCAAATTTTGAATAAGACAGACTTGCTTAAGTTTCTTTATGTTCAACAGTAAAGGATACTTCCCTAAAAATAAATAAAAGAAAAATCAGCATATTTATTATGATAATTATTATTCATAATGAGATTCATATTAAATTAGGGAATATATAGCCTCAGAGGGTGTAAAGTAAAATGAAATTTATTTTGGTAAATGTGTCTATGAATAGTCAATACAATGCCTCAATATAAATTAATATTATCATTTTGAACAATTTAATTACTATTATTAGAATTATTATAAGTATAAAAATAGCTATCATTTTAGCATGGAATATGAAACTCTCATGCTCCATGCTTCATTACATCCACACAACAACTCTGCATAATAAGTATTATCATCACCATTTCATGGGTGAAAAAACTGAGGCTAACACATTTAGATAACTGGTTTTTGATTACATGGCTGGTAAAGATGCATCACACTAATTTAGGCTTTATGATTTCAGAATTGTACTCTTTCCACTGCACATTCTATTACTCTGTAAATACTTGGCTTGTTTTCATTTAGTTCTTTAATTTTATTCATGTGGTGATGGCTTAAAGCTCCATTTAAAGGAAGCTTAAAAATTCATTTAGCCAAAAGCTCCCAAGAATTAAAAATGTCATGGATCTAATGTAGACATGGATATCATTATTTAATGGGTAACTATATATTTTCCACTCTAGTGAGACAACAATCAGAGTATTTTTCTAAGTTTTAGTCTCTGAGTGTTCAAAAGGACTTTGTTAAAATAGAAATATTTAGACAAAGGTGATCAAAAGTCTGGATCAGGTCACCTTAAGATAAATATTAGGAAACTGAGGAAACAAATGGACATTTGAACACTGAGCTATGATATAATGAATGGTTTAAAGTGTTTAGTAGAGCATAGAAAAGCCCTTTGAAGCCTGGTCTTAGCCTAGCATTGCAGCTTCTGGGATATCTGTCTATCTATCATTTACCTATCTATATATCTAGATATAAATTTGAAAACTTTTTTAACTTAAAAATTTTGAGAAATAGAACATAATTAGCACCATAGAAGATCTGTTTATGATAAAACCTAGCCCCTCCTCCCAGTTTGTTAATATTCTCTCCTATTTAATGTAACATTGTGCAAATATACCACTACTGATCTGCCGTTATGAATGAAATAACAATAATCATCTGTTTGCATATCCTGGTGAAAATATTCCTTTAGTTCCATGTTGTATTTCTAGGAATGGACCAAATTTTTTTTTAATTTTTAAGTTTTCTAAATATTGTCCAACTTACCTCATATGTTTTTATTATGTGCATTGTCATTCCTTCACATTCTTGCAAGACATTTTCACTGTTGCCCAATATGGTAAGTGTGTAATAGTATGCCATTCTAGGTTTTAATTTATTTTTAATTTAATTTAATTCCAGATTCATAATAAAGATAAACAGTTTTTATATATGAGTGGCCGTTTGGATTACCCTTTCTGTACAGTACATGCTCAAATCTTTTGATATCTTAACATTATGTCATACTGACTTCTTTAATAGTAGATTTTCTGAATGAACTTTTAGCTGTGTAGGTCTTCTCTATTTTATTTTGAACTTGTTTTCATTTCAAAATCTTTATATTTATTTTCATAATCTGCTTTTATTTTGCTTTGTCTATTATCTATCTATCTATCTATCTATCTATTTATTTATTTGCAAGCAAGAGAGAGCGAGCGAGTGAGAGCGCAGGGAGGGATAGAAAAAGAAGGGAAAAGAATCTTAAGCAGGCTCCAGGCTCAGCACAGAGCCCAACTCTGGGCTCTATTTCACAACCCTGACATCATGACCTGAGCCAAAATGAAAGAAATAAAATAAAAATAAGGTGTTAAAAAAAAAAGGAAAAAGAATTGGTGGTTTAATTAAGTGAGCCACCCAGGCACCCCTGTGGTATCTTAAATTGGCTGTCATATCTTTAAAGTTCTAGAGTATCCATTTGGTTCATTTATAAAATCTTTCTCAATATCATTTTTAGTTTCAGTTTTTTGTTCAATTTGCTTCCCCTCTCATTTCTTTGAGCAGAGTAATCAAGCCATTTTACAATCTTTATTGATCATTTTAACATCATACTTAATCCCATTTTGTCTATAAAATGTTGTTAATGGTTTTTCTTTGTGTGCTTTGTTCCATTTTGCTATGTTCAAGACATTATATTTGAAACTCTTATTGAGTAGAGATAATAAAGAGCTATACTAATGGTATGGTGCTCCTTGGCAGGATTTTCTCTTATATCTGAGACTCTACAAGACAATCATACTCCAAATTCAGTGATTGACTTCCTCAGTTTACACAGAAGGCAAGGTAGGCTATAGTCTTATTTCTGCTTCTCCTTGTGCTTCGGGGACCTCAACTTAAATTTGGGTTGTACCAAAGTCCTCAAATTTGATTGCTGCTGGATTTTGAATTTTGGTTCTCTAGTATCAAGAGTCTATTAAAAACACAGCTCAGTGTGTTTTAGCAGTTTCAAATACTCTCGTAGCTAAAATGGCTTCAGGGCATATATCTTTGGGCTCTCATTGTATTTCCTATTTTGGCCCAGTAATCCCTCACTTATTTTTATAATCATTCTGATATTTTTAACTTTAAAAGCTATTTTGTCTGGATTTTTAAGTTGTCTTAAGAGTTTTTAGATCACCATTACTAAAAGCAACAACAAATATACATGAAAATATCTGCAGTAGTTTATCACATCTTTATGGCTTTGAACTTCCATAAGCCGAGGCATCCTTCTCTAATCACTTAGGCAAACCCAATTTACCCTTTAAAACAACACAAGAATTGCTTCATTTAAGAACATGGTCACGGATGACTCTTCCCCACTGTTCTTACCAACATTCCCACACACTCTTTGCTACCCACACCTTGTTTGTGAACTTTCATTAGGTATATCAGCGTAACCAGAATTTTGCTCTAGTGTATTTTTGTCCTTTAGAGCTTTAATTAAATATTAATTCCATAGAAAGTCTGTCCCTTTTCTTTCAAACCTGGGTTAGTTATTTCTTCTCATTCTTTGTCAGAAGTTACTTTATTAGAGAAACTTACAGCTGTATTGTGACTTTGGAGCCTTTACAGTTTTTTGACTGGAAAAATCACCCATCCCTGAGATTTTTACGCCACTTCCTAGCTGATATTATTCAGAAATCTGTTCAAAACAGACTTTTTCAGGGAGGCCCTTTCTGACCACTCAGTTACAAAACCTCTTCTCAATCACTGCTCTTTTAAAAATGTGCTTATTTAGTTCAAATATGCATCACTATTAAAGAAAAACCAGTACGATTTTTTTCTTTTTAAAGTTGGCTTACCTATTATCTATCTCTCCCATTAAAATGATTCCTCTGGGCTGGGGTTTTGTTGTGCTCATCTTAGGCCAGGCACTCAATAAATTGTCTCTGAATGATTGAATTGTTTGACTCCCTTGCTAGATTCTCAACTTCATGAGGCCAAGGATTGTTCTATTCAGTCCTTCTTTATCCTCAATGTCTGTTATATTGCAGTCACTTACGTGACTAATGGGAAAAATCACAGAAAGAAAGAGTTAAAACTACAGAAAAACCCCATAGGTTCAATAACACAAAGCTTTCTAAAATTATTTAGCCCAGGAATTGAATACTGGCTGCACTTTTTATTTTTTTAAAATGGTATTTAATTTAATTTAAATGGAAATACTTGAATGGTAGAATAATAAAAAAAAATTATAAAAACAACTTGCTCCTTAAAGTAAGAATTACATAGGGCATCTCTTCTAGAAGCAAAATTTTCAAATGTCAAACATCTGAAAGCATAGAAGGAGAAGTAAGAGTGTGAATTGTACTTCAATGCTCTTTTCTTTATATTCAGCAAACAGCTTCATTCACACCTTTCCAATTTTTTCAACTCTTTTGACAAAGCCTTCAGAGGAGTTACTGCTGATGACAACCATCACAGCCTAACAGGAGAAATTTGATAAAGAAAAATAATAGCATGTTTTCCCCAAACTGTTAAGGATATGGTGAAGCTCTGTCGGATTCAAAGGAGGAATGTGCAATTCCATGCTATATATAATAATAACTTATTTTAATAGTGGCTTTTCAATTTTTCAGATATATCCATTTACTGAAACCACTATCAAATAAACAAAAACAAAGAAATTAACAGGGGTTAGAGACAGGAATTATCTAATCTAAAAGTAGCACATGTTCACAGAATACACAACACATATCCCAAGTACTACTATAGGTTTCAAGTAATAGTCAAAACAATAGTAAACATGATTCAGACCCTACCAGTCAAATAATAAATGGGACCTTAACTGTAAATCCTTATCTTTAGATCAAAGCGGGTAACTGGGTGCTGAGGATACATTATAGAACTAATATGTTATAAAACTCCTCTGAAATTAGTCATTTATTCCATCACTTTTCCTTCACAGCTGCTGACCCATGTTTTGGTTCCTGGAAATAGCTGCTACCCTGTCGTACTTCTTAAAAGCACATATATTGATAACTCTACTCATTCCTCCATTCCTCTGTGACTGTCACTGTGTTAAAATGTGGAGTCAGCTGACTCACTTGTGGTGGTAATAAAGTAGATGAGTTTGCAAAGTATTTTGTTATTTCTAAAAATGCAAAAACCAAATTACATTGAAATCATAAGGGGTGTTTCAGGGAGAGCTGTAGGATGTGGTTTCTTGTGTAATCCACAGAGATTAGCTCCAACACATATTTAAACTCTCCTCTAGGAGCAACCTTAGTGGTAAAGCAAGAAGATAAACAGATGTATACACACTCTGGCACAAAATTATCACTTATGTTTGGCTTCCTAGTCTCCTCGTGTTACTTATTTATCTTAACTTCTCTCTGAAATCAGGAAACACAGAATCTCAATCAGTTGACATTTTTCTACTGAATTACCCAATAGTCTGATCATACCCCTAAGACTTTTTTAAATTATTTCACTCATAATCCCAAATCTGCTTTGCTTCCTCAACTGAGTACACTGTAATTTGATTTCAAAATGAGGACAGTTGTCAGTAATGCCACATTCATTAATCTATTTTACAATTCCATGTACTTAGAACTATGAAAATATGTTAATAACATCCATTCCAATAAGCCACCCTAAATTGATTATCATGAAACAAGACCTCAAGAAAGAGAATTCAAAATCATCCATGTATTTGCAATTTATTGCAATAAAGCCTTTATCAATAGACTTCCCTGTGCACATGGTGGTCAAATTGCTGGTGAAAACCAGCCAGATCTATTACAAGCTTTCTCATGGCTTCTAGGTAACCCAAGTGAGCCTTTATTGATAAAGGGAAGGGATAAAGCAGGGAAGGGATAAACAGTGATGTAAGAATTGGCTAGACAAAAGTAATGACTCTCATTACAGAGTGAGTATTTTAAAGCAAAAGAGCCTGTTGGGAATATTGTTTTATAAAATAGTGGTTTTTATTAACTTTTTAAAATTCAATTAGTTAGTATATAGTGTACCATTAGTTTCAAATGTAGATTTCAGTTATTCATCCATAGCATATAATAGCTAATGCTCAGTACTTACTGTTATAGCTTCTTGAAAGCAGAGTTTTAACCCACTGTGCCACCCAGGTGCCCTTGAAAGCAGAATTTTAGATCATAGTTTCTGATTACTTCCATGTAGTACAACACTTTCCTGCTAGCAACCTTCAAAACATACTGTTTGTTAGAGGAATTTCTTTAATAATAAATAAATAGGAATTTATTTAAATTTATAAATACATAAAATAAATAGGTATTTATTTAAATTTATTTAAATATTGCACACTGTTTCATTGTTCATAAATAAGGTGATGATATTATAGCCATTAGTTGGTAGCACTGATATATCACTTTCTTTTTACTTCTTAGTGCATTTTCTTTACAAAAAATAGATATATATTTTAAAAGAATCTGAATCTGTGGCAAACTTTTAAAAAACCCTATACAGTAAAGTTTATCATTTTAAGTAATTTCAATTATCTTCCTCAATAGTGATAGTATATCCTTCGATCTAGGCCAGATATTGTATGAGGGTTTTGAAGAGACATACTTTTCTAAATTTCACTTTTCTCATCTGCAAAATGCTAATCATGATCCTACAATAAAATACACTTACAATTTTTTGATGAAAATTTATTTATTTATTTTAAGATTTTATTTCTTTATCAGAGAGAGTGGGCGAGAGAGCAAGCACAGGCAGACAGAATGGCAGGCAGAGGCAGAGGGAGAAGCAGGCTCCCGGCCGAGCAAGGAGCCCGATGCGGGACTCAATCCCAGGACGCTGGGATCATGACCTGAGCCAAAGGCAGCTGCTTAACCAACTGAGCCACCCAGGCGTCCCTTTTGATGAAAATTTAATCTGTATAAACAATATATTTGCTGTAATGCGTGGTTCATGGAAAACATCTTATTTAATTATAAGCAACAACAGTATTAGAAATTAAGTAAATGTGTCTATAATATTTAAAGTTTTAACACATAATTCCAGTGCTTTGCCTTATTTTCTCAAATCCCTTTACCACTTTCACTGACAGAGTCAAATGTACTTTTTCTACTAGTAGCCGGCTCTTTGTCTTTTGTCAGAAAGATGCCCTTGTGAATTATTTATAATAGAGATATTAGCAATAATAATAATAATAATAATAAATAGCAATGAAAATGTTAAAAAAAAGTTTTCTTAACTAATTAGGGTTCTTAGACATCAATTAGAGGAACCACCTCTGGCAAGCAAATTAATCTGCAAGACATTCCCAGAATTAACAAGTCAGTCAGATACAGGGTCCGTAGACTGAAAGGTGAAGCAAAAGGACTAGGTTTGGAAAATAGGTAAGGACAGTGAAATAAATGATGAAATTTTGGGGCAAAATAAATTCTTAGGTGTCCTTTTAATGGAGTCCTGGGCATTATGTAGCAGAAACTCTGGAGATTATCTCAATCCATTGGAGTCACCCCATTTATTAGCTTGCTATTGACAAAGGTATTTACAAACTGTAGAGCAAGAGGTTATAATGTAGAAAACTGATGGTAATGCACAAGATTCTTGTTAACAATAATGCAAGTTAGTGATTTTTCATTAGAAAACATAAATTCTATAACCCAAATTATGGGCCCAGAGCACTTCTGCTGCACAACTCTGCTTATATCCCAAATAACCATGTGAACTAGTTTTAATATCTGCTTCTCTTATTAATTTTTGAATAAAAATTCTTGACACAAGTATTTTATAATTTGTGATAATCATGCACTTAATTTCTTGGAGAACAAAACACACTTTAGCATAACTATGTTCGTTCACAGAACCAGCCTTGATAACACACTTCTATATGTTAGAAATGATGTAATAAATGTAGAATATTGGGCACTTGTTTGGTATTCTTTGCCATGTTTTGCACTATCTAAAAAGAGATCAGTGAACTTGGACTGGAGTTAGTAGACATGGAAGAAAATAAAATATTACAGAGAAGAATACTCTGTGGTCCACAACCTAAACGGGCTGGGATTCCCATCATTTGGATCCCTGTAGCTTTACAAAATTCAATTAAATTTTTGTATCTCCGATTAAAGTTGATTCCCCAGTACTTTTTCAAACATCTCTTGTAAAGTATTGTTTCCCAGAAAAAAAGGGATTTTGCACATGTATCTGCCTTTGTCTCTGGTCATGATCTCAGTCAGGATCCTGGGATCGAGCTCCATATCGGGCTTCCTGTTCATTAGGGAGTATACTTCTCAGTCTCTCTCTGCAGCTACCTCCCCCTGCCCCACTCATGCTCTCTCTCTCAAATAAGTAAATACAATCTTTAATTTTTTAATTAAAAATAAGATAAATAAAATAAAATAAAAAGTCTGGTCTTACTGCCCCATTTAGCTCCTTTTTTTTTTTTGAGTTGTATTTAAAGCAGCATGAGAGAACATGAGGCTCTCAAAATTTAAAAAAAAAGGAAAAAATTGAGTTTTGTTAGGATTTAAGATCTTGTCTGCTAGACAAAAACGTTGGCTTTGTTAACATGTGAAAATTAACAAAAGAGAATAAGATAGAATTCTAATAATTTTTGTAGAAATTAAAACTTTCTTCCAACCCAATTACATACAGACCCATTAAGTAAATTCATTCCAATGTCCCAAACCAACCTTTTCTAATAGTAATGCATCTGTGTAAACAGGTTCAAGCCAAGGAATAAATAAATATTATTATTTTTTTCATGTCTCTTCCACAGTCACATCTGGGTATATTGGTAGCAAGCCAATTATCTATCTTATAAGACATGATATCATAAGGAAGGGTATTCTGTCCATTTGGAACAACTGAAAATCATTGTAATTTTATCTTGGTGCAGTAACTTGAGATGGCACAGTGTGGGTTATGAATATATTTTATTTTTTTTTTTTTTACTGGGAAGAAGAGATTATAGAGATATTGTAATCCAATAGAGACTGACAGGAGTTGATAGTTGCCAGGTCAGTATCCATCTACTTTTTCCTTTAATATCAGAAAGCACTGAGGGATTGACAACAAGGAAACTTAAAACAACATCAAATATTTTATTGTCTCTTTTCTAGTTATATTGTAACCATATGACAAAGTATCAGTCGTACAAGCTATCATTCTCTTTTACCTCTATCTTTCTGCCAGAAATGTGGGGTTAATAGTGAGAACTCCAACAGCAATTTTTGCAACTGTGAATCAAAAGCCATGAAAACCTCTAAGATAGTTCACTTGACTTTCTTAAGACTCTGAAACAACACCAGAAAACACTCTCTGTAGTCTTCTTGTTAAATGAAAAAATATGGTTAAACCACTTTTGAAAGTCTACTACATACAGCAAAATGTAAAACTTAATTGAAATATGTCCTCTCAGCTGTGCTTAAGCAACTGAGTCCTGAGATTTTCAGGTTTTCAGTCTGAAAGAGTACACCTCTGGTGCTCTGAACGGGAAGAGAAAGGACACCCTGTTCTCCATATAAATTAAAGAAGAGAAATCTGTGCATTTAAGTGGGCCATATAAAATTTATCAAGCAATTATCTCCTAACTCCTACCTATCCAAATTACCCGATATGCTCTCCCTACTCCTTTATTCCACGTTACTGCCTTTTCCAGGATTCTGTCTCACATCACAACATGTCTTCTGTTATTTCCTTCTTGCAAGATAGTTTTGTTTTCTCCATCTAAAAAAATCAACAATCATTGTGTATTTCAATTCCCATTTTCCTCAAATGCATTTATTCTTCTTATCTATTACTCTTTTCTCATACTCAGTGTCTTTGTCTTTATGGGGTTTGTACTTTGCTTTTCCCCATCCTTTACTGCCATTATATAATCAAATCTAATAACTTCTTAGAGAAAGTTAAAAATTCCTGCATAGCCACACGTGAACACAAAGTCACTGATTTTTAGCAAACCTATAAGATAGTCAGACATCCATTCAATTTCTTTTTTTTAAGGTTTTATTTATTTATTTGACAGAGATTGATGACAAGCAGGCAGAGAGGCAGGCAGAGAGAGAGGAGGAAGCAGGCTCCCTGCTGAGCAGAGAGCCCGATTTGGGGCTCGATACCAGGACCCTGGGATCATGACCTGAGCCGAAGACAGTGGCTTAACCCACTGAGCCACCCAGGCGTCCCTCCATTCAATTTCTTAACTGAGTCTCAAATGCATCCTGAGTTCTAACCTAAACCTAAGTTCTACTTCTTACACGTTGTTCTATGACCAAATTCTTTCAGTTCAGTATTTTGTAACATTTAAATATTAATCAATTGATGCTTTGTCTGTGTATTTCTATGAAAATAATTTGAATACTCTAGATTTATTGTTATATTTATAGATTTATCAGTTGAAGTTTTTGTAAATTTCAGATATAATGATTAACCTAAAATGATACTGCCTCAAATCCCTCTGATATCAAGGCCCAACACCTGATTATAGCCAAACCTGTGGTGGATAGTTCCATGGGAAATTGCAGTTACTTAACACTGATAGCATCTCATGTTCTCTCTCTCATTTTAGAATGTCTACAACACAACCCAAAAGTGTAGGAGAGTTAATGTCCTCTGAGGACAACTCTCAGTGAAGTGGAAATAAGAACCATAGATAAAATTGTCAGTTTTCAGGTCTTCATGAGGACAACTTAAAGAAGTTTCTCAGGACCTTTCAGTAAAAGCAAGCCTTCATTTTCTATCCATAACAATTATATCAACAATGTATCTCTTTGACAAAGTTGCTTCTTCACTGTATCACTTTCCCATTCTTTTCTACCTTGGATAATCTCCCAGATAAACTAACAGTCCTCAAATCCTTTGTCCTACTCTTTGCTCTCAGGATAAATGGAACCAAAAGACTTAGATTAATATCAAGTTCTGAATGGGATCTTAGAGCTATTTCTGTCCAGATTTTCATAAACATAGGGACCTTTGAATTATCAGGCTATAAATAAGTTCTAAATGGAGGGGGCAAAAGCAAAAAGTAGAAATTTTTATGTTTGATTTTTAATCATGATTAATTGACTTTATTGATTATTAAAAATACTAACATTATAAAAGTGTGGATCTTTGTAAAACAATGTCATAATGTTAGAAATAAGTTGCATAGTCCTTTTGAGAATATTAAACCAAGTGTTCAGGTGCCATCTAATTTCTTGTTTAATCCAGAACTTTGGTGTGCATTAACTTGAGGAATAGGATTTTGAAGTCCAGACAGACTAACAGAAAACTGATCCAAATGTGTGTGTTTATATTTCTGCTTTTGTTGTAAAAATCAAAGTGTGATTGCTGGTTTAAAATGGTAAAACTAATAATGTTCATGGACTCTATTATAAATTTTCTAATTGTATGGGAAGAATCCAATAAACATAGAATTAATTGATTTGCAAATCCTCAAAGAGCTACAGGATCAGGTAGTGGTATGTTCTGATTCAACAGCATCATAATGCAGCATTTTATATGTGTGGCTAATGCATATTTTCATGAATGTTTGCTAGCTA
Organism: Mustela lutreola; assembly: GCF_030435805.1. Taxonomy (NCBI): domain Eukaryota; kingdom Metazoa; phylum Chordata; class Mammalia; order Carnivora; family Mustelidae; genus Mustela; species Mustela lutreola. Next base: position 68,759,335 of record NC_081304.1, on the reverse strand, counting down.
GTCAGCCAATACAGAGAAATATTATTTAGGGTAATTACTCACAGCTGTGTTTAATAAAATGAGAGAAAATTATCAAATGACACTAATAATAATAATCCTATAGCAGGCTAAATAATTCAATGATAATTACAAGTATTAATCTAGCTTTCTTCCCTGATTATGACTCTTCTCTCCTTTATCATAATGGGAGTAGCAGATTGTCTGCAATGAATTGTAAAAACCCAGCAATGACTTTGGCAGTGAAGGCCTCCCATCAATTTTGATAGGTTAAAATGATTCTGGTTGGTCTTGAGCAAATGTGTCAATTTTTTTTCTGTGTGTGTCATAAAGAAAGAAGCAATAGTAAATTCTTGCTGTTATTCCATGGAGCCAATAAAATCATACTGCCAACAAGAGGCTGTTGACACTGTAAGTGTAGTTAACTGTCTTGAAATACTAGGCCTGGAAATAAAATTCCAATATTTCACATAACCTCTTTTTTTTTTTTAAAGAAAAAAAACAAAACAAAACAACTATACTGCTTACATTTAGGGCCCTGCTGTTGTGTAACTATTTTTGAACATGTCTACTGTAAGTGTATATATATATATTTTTTCTGTGCAATAAATTCATTTAGAGATAAATTGGGATTGCAAATTATTTTGGAGGAGGCATGCTATTTGTGGCTAGTCTTACAAGTAAAAAGGACTAAAAGAAAGAAGAATAACATTTTTTAACAGCATATTGACATCTGTCCAAAGTACTTATTTACTATAATACTGACTAATGTATAATACTGTACACAAAGAAAGAAGTTAAATGAGTTATAATTCAGTCGAAGTATAGCTGGCCATTTTAAAACTTACCACTGAATCTTTCTGGTATGAAATGTGATATCTCGCAAACTGGTCCAGTTCATTACATCAGGTCATTTGTATGTTCTTATTACCATTTTGCTAGCATAGCACATTTTATAACCCAGACATTTTACAATAGAACTATGATGCATGTATTTTCAAAAGTATAGACATACATGAAGCTATGAGGTCAAAAAAGATGAATGTCCGTAGTACCATATAGACTCAACAAATAAAAGTGTCCAAGGCTATGAGTGAGATTTATGAATATTGTGTAAGATTAGGCCAACATGTGGTTTTGATATAAATAATCTGTTCTTAAATTAGAATTACAGTCGTTGAGTACAGTGTTGAAAATGGCAGATAGATTTTAGCTATCTTTGCTCACTAGGGAAAATGGAAAAATGTTTAGTTTGGTCAGATTTTCACTTAACTTCTGAAAAATCTTACGTTTGAGAGAACCCTTCTGAAATAAGAATCCTTAAAGACATAACCCCTTTGGCACAAGTTTTCAAGAAACTTGTTTGATGTTGTAGACAATCATATGGCACACGTACTGTTCTAGATATTTCATGCCAATAATATGTAAGCCATACCAAGGCTACATATACATATAGAGATGTTCCTCAGCTTACAAGGGGGCTATGTACAGAGACACACATAAAAAGTTGAAAATGTATTTAATACCCCTAAACTATCAAATATCATAGCTTACCTTAAGCTTATTTAAACATCCTCAGAACACTTACATTTGCCTGCATTTGGGCAAAATCATCTTAAGCAAAGCCTATTTTATCACAAAGTATCAAATATCACATGCAATTTATTAAATATTACACAAAAAAAGGAAGAATGGTTATATATAGAATGGTTGTAAGAATATCAGGTGTTCACCCCTGTAATCTTCTAGCTGACTTGGAGCTGTGGCTCACTGCCCCTGCCCAGCATCACAAGATGGCACCATACCACATGTCACTGACCCTTTTTATAAAGACCCAAATACAAAATTCAAAGTACAGTTTCTACTGAATCACTTTCACTTTCACATCATTGCCAACTATATCGTAAGTTGAATCCTTGTAAATCAGGAGCCATCTTATTTGAAAGTTAAATCACAGTCACCCATATACACACAAAAAAAGGCCTTCATGTAGGGCCATCTATGTATCTCTAAACAACATAGCATGACCTATCAATAGCAAAAAATGGATGTGAAGGGGACAATTGCTTTGCGTCAGTACTCTGAGCAGTAACGTACATGGCCTTACTCACCTAGCAGAACTCCAGAGCTAGCTGATGGCAAGGAACTTTACAAATGTTTGCTGAACAGCTTAAGCACTATTATTTTTAAATTAGTGCGCATATCTGTTTTTAAAGATATGTTAATTTATTTTATTGACTTATTACAAAACCAAATAATTTCCTCTTATTTAAGTGGCAGGTAAATCAAATACTTTTTAATTTAAATCAAATGGCTTTTTAGGGAAAATATACTAAAAATTCTGAAACTTGTATTGCTTATGAATCTTTTATTGGAATCCTTATCAAGTTGTATTTTTCAAGTTTTTCCTAAATAATCTTCAATGAATTGAAAATATTTTTTGGATTTTATTCAAGGCTATTAACACACAATTTCACTTTGTTAAATATAGTGCTAAACATTCAACCAAAACGTTGTGTCTTTTTTTCCACTACCACATCCTCCATCTAATGACTTGATTCTCTCCCCAACTAGCACATATATACCATTGTCTATCTTTAGGATAAGTAAGGGTCATCTTTTGTCTTTATTCTATTCCTCATATGCTTCTGAACTTGTTGAATTTTAATATAGTCACACCATAAGCATCACATATTTGATTCCCCTTTCAATAGTAAACAGTGCACAACCAGATCATACCTTCAAAGCTATCAATAGACTTACTCTGATATATTATATTTGTAAATTAAAATAATTAAATTATAGAACAAGAGTCTCAGGTGGTAGGTGTTGTAAGTTTTACCGAAACTGACTTTTGTCAAACTCGTTTTTGTCATCATATATGTCAAGTAGTTTTCTCACCTTTATTTTTAGAATATCCTTGTATAATGAATATTTACACTGATATCTAGTATAAAAATCTTGCAATTTATTTTAGAAACATTAAGATATTGAAAATCAATCTATTTCTTTGATTCATTAAAGACATTTTTGGCTTGTTTCCAGTACTTTCTTACCGGTTAAAAAATGAATTTGAAGTAGTCTGAATTTCATTATTATATGGCACTTTCCCTTTGATGAATACAAAGACGATATTCTATATTAGCTATCTGAGAAAAATTTATTTTTTTAATTTTATTTATTTGTAAGAGAGAGAGTGAGAGAGAGCACAAGCAGGGGGAGCAGCAGGGGGAGGGAGAAGCAAACTCCCGGCTAAGCAGGGAATCTGTTGCAGAACTGAGTCCCAGGACCCTAAGATCATGACCTGAGCTAAAGGCTCAGGCGTTTAACTGACTGAGCCACCCTGGTGTCCCAATCTGAGAAGAGTTCTGTATGTTATTCCTATTAATATGCAGTTTAAAGTCTAGGTAATTAACTTAATATTTTAGTGGCTATTACATAGATAGCACTCTGTTCCAGACAGAGAGTAAGAAAGAAATATTAAATCAACCATATTATATGCATTCTAAATGAAAATAATCAATCATAACAAATCCTTCTATTTATGGAATATCAACTTATAAGCTTTCCTCCATATGAACAATGCCAAATACCAGAATAAAGAGTCATCTAATACAAATAAAGGATAGAATTAAAGAATTCTGGTAAGCCATTTAATTTTGAAAAATGGTGCTATATTGTTGCTGAGTTGTGGTTTTCAGTTACATAATATCTGATAAGTGTAGAAGTAACATGAGTGTTACGTGAGATGAGAAATGGTATATAATTAAGATATTTTTAAAAGTACAGATAAATACAAATTTGTAAACATAGCATTATGGAGGAATAAAAATAAATGATAGCTACATACTCTAAAGTGAATAAATCTTGGAAAGTTAATAGAGAATTAAAACAAGGACAGTGAAAAAAGTATGGTACATTTTTATGAAGTTCAAACAAATTCTGTGAAACCTTAGATGGACTTAAAGATACTATTATGTATCAAATATTGTAAAAATTAAGCAAGGAAATAGCAAACATAAAATAACCAAAGCATACAAACTTGGGTAGATACAATAGGTGTGATCATGTTCTACTTCATAAAGAGATGAGTTAATAGATAAATAAAAGTAACTAGACTTTTTAGAAGTTAATAAAACTTTGCCTGTTATTTCTTAGTAATATAAAATATATGGTTTTCTAACAAAAACGTTTATCTTAAAAATATTTAAAAATAAATTTCAGGCTACACATAAGGTTATATTTACTTTTCCACTGAAGGAAAAGCTGGTTGTTGTAGTTGTAGTTGTTTGTTTGTTTTAGTCTCCTCCTAGTTTTTATTATTATAATGTGGAATGAGGAATGTCAGATTGAAAAGTGAATTATTTTATAGACAAAAATCATTACTTGATTCACCTCCTGGTACAGCAGATGGAACTCCTGAAAATATGCCCTTTTGCCTTATGGAAGAGTAACAGTTATGCTTACTTCTGAAACATACTTGGTGGTGGCCCTAAATAGTGACACCATAGTAAACGTTTTGAATATTTGCAATTAATTTTTATAGTCATAGGGCTCCAAAAGGCACTGCTTGTATCTTAGCAGGTATTTCAATAAAGCTAAAAGTTGCCTGACTGTTTAAAAATATTAACAAGGCACAAAACATGGCAGAAGTATTGTCCTCAGATATTATTTTTTTCCATATGCCCCTGATTCCAGACATGACAAGTTTTTTTTTTTAATTTTTTTATAAAAGATTTTATTTATTTATTTATTTATTTATTTTTTTCCTCTGTATGATACTGTCCCTTAGAATTTTTTTTTTTTTTTTAATTTTTTATTTTTTATAAACATATATTTTTTATATACATATATTTTTATCCCCAGGTCTGTGAATCACCAGGTTTACACACTTCACAGCACTCACCAAATCACATACCCTCCCCAATGTCCATAATCCCACCCCCTTCTCCCCAACCCCCTCCCCCCGGCATCCCTCAGTTTGTTTTGTGAGATTAAGAGTCACTTATGGTTTGTCTCCCTCCCAATCCCATCTTGTTTCATTTATTCTTCTACCCACTTAAGCCTCCATGTTGCATCACCACTTCCTCATATCAGGGAGATCATATGATAGTTGTCTTTCTCTGCTTGACTTATTTCGCTAAGCATGATACGCTCTAGTTCCATCCATGTTGTTGCAAATGGCAAGATTTCATTTCTTTTGATGGCTGCATAGTATTCCATTGTGTATATATACCACATCTTCTTGATCCATTCATCTGTTGATGGACAAAAAGATTTTATTTATTTATTTGACAGAGATCACAAGTAGGCAGGTTCAGGCAGAGAGAGAGGAGGAAGCAGGCTCCCTGCTGAGCTGAGAGCCCGATGTGGGACTAGATCCAAGGATCCTGAGATCATGACCTGAGCCAAAGGCAGAGGCTTTAAGCCACTGAGCCACCCAGGCGCCCCCATAACAAGTTATTTTTTTTTTAAGATTTTATTTATTTATTTGACAGAGAGAGATTACAAGTAGGCAGAGAGGCAGGCAGAGATAGAGAGGAGGTAGCAGACTCCCCGCTGAGCAGAGAGCCCGATGTGGGGCTCGATCCCAGGACCCTGAGATCATGACCTGAGCTGAAGGCAGCGGCTTAACACACTGAGACACCCAGGCGCCCCCATGACAAGTTATTTTTGATAGATATATATACAATGTATTTTCCAGTTATAAGAAAAATGGTTCCGCTATTTTTAACCTTTTTAAAAAATTACATAATTTTTTTAATTTAAAATTTTATTTTTTAATGTTTTACTTTTCTTTCCTTTTTTATGATTTTATTGATTTATTTGACAGACAGAGATCACAAGTAGGCAGAGAGGCAGGCAGAGAGAGAGAGAGAGAGAGGGAAGCAGGCTTCCTGCTTAGCAGAGAGCCCAATGCGGGGCTCGATCCCAGGACCCTGAGATCATGACCCGAGCCGAAGGCAGCAGCCCAAACCACTGAGCCACCCAGGCGCCCCAATATTTTACTTTTCAATATACTACTTAGAATATAAAACCTATTCCATTTTGTAAGAAGTTTACCTTTTAAAAAATGGTAATTTTCTCATTGTGTCTTCCCCTCTCATTGCTTTATTTTGAATAAAAAATTTCACAATAAACATAACTGATGCTTTCCTTCTGATGGTCCCTCTGTTGCTCATATTGTATATGAACCATGACAATTAGTTTTACAAAATTTATTCATGTTTGTTGATATGTTTTATCATAACTAATTTTCCCTCCCTTATCTAGATTCCCCAGCTTTCAGACAGGAGGACACTTCAATAAACCATACCCAAGGGATGTATCAAGTACTTCTTAGACATCTCTCAGATCCTTGAGGTCTCATTTTGCCTAGGGATTTGCAATAGGTTCTGCCAGAGGCACCACTGTGACAACTGATGTCCATGGTCTATCTCCTCCTAAGCTCAAGAGGTCATTGGTTTCCAAGTTTAGCTATACAATTAATGCATTCCAGCAAGTTCTTTTTTTTAAATATTAACAAACTTATTTTAAAGTTTATATGGAGAGGCAAAGACTCACAATAGTCAACATAGTGTTGAAGGAGAACAAAGACTGAAGACTGACTTCAAAGTTTACCATAACGGTGGGGCGCCTGGGTGGCTCAGTGTGTTAAGCCTCTGCCTTCAGCTCAGGTCATGATCCCAGGGGCCTGGGATCAAGTCCCGCATTGGGCTCTCTGCTCAGCAGGGAGCCTGCTTCTCCTCATCTCTCTCTCTGTCTGTCTCTCTGCCTATTTGTGATCTCTCTCTCTGTCAAATAAATAAATAAAATCTTAAAAAAGTATACCATAACAATAATTGTAAGCAAGATATTGTAATACCACAGAAAGACTAGATTAAAGGAACAGAATATATATTATCAATTATATTTTATATTTAATATAAAAGCAAAAGCAATACAAGAGAGCAAAATACAATCTTTTAAACAAATGGTTCTGGAGTAATGGTGAAGCTAAATGTAAAAATATAAAATTAAAATAAAATAAAATAATAAAATAAAATAAATCCGGGCAGATATCATACACTCTTCACAAAAATTAACTCAGATTGGATTATAAACCTAAACATGAAACATGTAGAAGGTAATATAGAAGAAAATTTAAATGACCTTGGTTTTGGAAATAACTTTAGCTACAAAAGCACAAGCACTGAATTTAAAAATGTCTACTCTGTGAAACACAGTGCCAAGAGAATGAAAAGGCAAAGCACAGTCTATGAGAAAAAATTTGCAAAATACACATCTGGCAAAGGACTGTTAATCAAAAATACACAAAGACCCCTTAAAACTCAACAATGGGGGAAAAACCTGATTAAAAATGAGCGAAAGACCTTAGCAGATACCTCAAAAAAGAAAGTATTACAGATGGCAAATAAGCATATAAAAAGATGCTTCACATCATATGTCATCAGGAAAATACAAATTAAAACAAAAAAGAGACACCAGTACATAGCCAGAATCCAGAACACTGACAACAGAACACGAAATGTTGGTGAGGATGTGGAGCAACAGGAATGTTCTTCCATGTCTATTGAGAATAAAGAATGGAAAACAACTTGGCAGTTTCTTACAAAACTAAACATATTCTTGCCAGATGATTCAGCAGTAGCAGTTCTTGGTATTTATCCAAAGAAGATGAAATCTATACCCACAAAGATGTCTATAGTAGTTTTATTCATAACTGACAAAAGCTTAGAAGCAACCAAGATATCCTTCCATAGGTGAAAGGTCAAATAAAGTGTAGTACATGCAAACAATGGAATATTATTTAATGCTAGAGAAGTGAATTACCAAGCCATTAAAAGATATGGATATAAATATTTAATAAATATTTGATTTTAGGCTTCTACCAGTCTATCAATAGTATTAGTATATTTTAACAGTGAATGCTCAGCATTCATGAATTTACCTAATAAAATATTTTGGGTTCAATATTTTAAATACTTCAACCTCTATGATTATATTCCTAACAATTTTGAATTAGGGTAAATAAACCTTAATTTTTTGTAACTTGTTTCTTATTGCAAAAAAGCTAATGAAATTTTAGAAAATAAAAATTTACCAAAAAAAAGTTTAGTTTACTATTGCCAAGTAATTTAAAACTTTATCTTATATTCCAATACATATATTTTTCTAAATTGATTTATATGCTACTAAAACCAAAAACTTTTAGTTATACTAGATTTCATATCATGCAATCAATGCCAGAAAGCCATCTGGCGATGACTTGTCTTAAATAGAATTAAGATGGGTGTTATTACAATGCAAGATAGTATAACAAACAAACAAAGATAGTATAACAATTGAGTGTTACATAACTTTTCTGTTTTGATCAAGTTACTAATCTACAAAAGGCTTTTATCGGTGACAGACTTGGGAATTTAACAAAACTTTTAAACTAGCATGTGCGACTCATTCCTAGAAAACAACACAATCAATAACACTTTATTTAGATGAAATCATGACTATTTCTCCATTTGAATAAAAAAGGTAGCAACCCCAATAAGTTTATTGAACATGAAAAGTTGAAATGCTATAATGCTCCTAAGGAATTAAATGATCCAGTCATGAATTACAAAAAAAGGATAAAAATTACCAAAGTGTTTGTATAATTGTAATGTACAACTCACCATTATCGTTCAATAGTGTAGGCTTGTACAAGAACTCTATAAAAGAACTCCACTTCTAAACCGTGGAAAATATGTTCCCTTTCCCCCTATATACAACTATTAAGCCATTCATTTAGCTTTTAAAATATCCACTGAATACAGGCTTTTTACTCTTTTGAACAGGCAGCAGGGCTCTATTCTTATTGCTTACATCTGAAGGATAGACGTGTAGCGTAAGAGGTAAAGCCCATAAAGGAGCCCAATAATAACAACAAAATACAGTTTAGTGAGCCCTTACAATTTGCCAGCTACCTTTCTGAGAATACTTCAATTAATAAAACATATAAAATACCTGACCACAAAGAGCTTACATTCTTTTGAAATATAATAGTGAAATAAAGCAATAATAGAGGGGCACCTCAGTGGCTCAGCCTTTGGCTTGGGTCATGATCTCAGGGTCCTGGGATGTAACTCCCCAGCAGGCTTTCTAGGCAGTGGGGTGTTTTCTTCTTCCTCTGCGCCCCCTCACAATTCTCTCCCTCTCTGTCTCAAATAAGAAAATAAACCAGTAATAGAATAATGATTGATGGTTGATGGTGATAAGTGTTACAAAGAAATACAAGAAAGGTAAAAGCCATTAGAGAATGCTGGGATGAAAGTTAATTTTATTTTGTGTTGGGTGGTTATATCTCATTTATGAGATATTATTTGCACAAAGACCCAGGAAGTGAAGGAGGGTGTTATACAAATATTAAAGGAAAAGATTGTTCTAGGCAGAGCAAGTAAGTATAGAGACTTTGTGTGAACAGCTGGTCTGTTACTTTTGAGGAAAAGCAAGGAGGCCAATGAGGAGTTCATAGTGGTGGAGAGAGGAAGAACATATTGACGCATGACTTTCTAGTACATTGAAACGCCTTCAGTTTTTATTTAATATGAAAGGGGAAGATACCAAAAGACTTTCAACAACAGAATAAAATCATCTGACTTGATTTTTAGGTTAAGTTGCTGTACCAAAATAAATTTACAGGGAGAAAGGAGTGCAGTATGTGTGGAAGTGGGGTTATCAATCAAGGCAATAATTCAGGAACATATGATGGTGTTTTTAGCATGCTGGGTGGTAATAGAAGTGGTGAGGTATGGTTTTTATTTTGTATATATTTGGATGGTGAATATTCTGGTGAACAGGATGGAGTATGTGCAGGACAGACAATATCAACATTTATTTTACCTGCACAAACAGAAGGGTGGAGTCTTCATTCCCTGATATGGAGAGAACTCTGAGTTCAAATGTTCTTTCTGATTAAATGGCATAGTGATGATGAGGATTTAGTCAGACAGCGAAAGAGAACAGTAAGCATAGTGTTAAGCGGTAAGACATTATAATACATTTGAACATCAAAAAACGTTGTGTTGGATCATCTGTATATGTGAGTAAATAAATAAATAAAGCTTCCTGGGGTTCTGATTTAGGTAAAGAAGACTACTATATGATCCAAAGGGGCACGTGCACCAAATGTTTATAGCAGCAATATCCACAATAGCCAAACTATGGAAAGAACCTAGATGTCCATCAAAAGAAATGAAATCTTGCCATTTGTGATGACATGGATGGAACTAGAGAGTATTATGCTTAGCAAAATAAGTCAACCAGAGAAAGACACTATCACATGATCTCCCTGATATGAGGAAATGGAGGTGCAATGTGGGGGGGTTTGGGGGACAGGAAAAGAGTAAATGAAACAAGATGGGATTGGGAGGGAGACACCCCATAAGAGACTCTTAATCTCACAAAACAAACTGAGAGTTGCCGGGGGAGTGGGGAGGGTAGGGAGAGGGTGGTGGGGTTATGAACATTGGGGAGGGTATGTGCTGTGGTGAGTGCTGTGAAGTGTGTAAACCTGGCGATTCACAGACCTGTACCCCTGGGGCTAATAATACATTATATGTTAATTTAAAAAAAAAAGAAGAAGAAGAAGACTACTATAAATCAAATGCTATGGTTTTCAGCAAAGAGTATGTAATCAGGCATATTTTATTAAAGTAACCAAGTAAAATGATGGTCGAAAATTGGAATAACAGAAAACATAAAAATCAGAGATTTTCAAAAGAGATATGGGACAGTGTAGAGAATATACTCAATGATATTATAATAGTGTTATATGGTGACAGATGGTGGCTATACTTGTAGTGATCATAGAATAATGTATGGAGATATTGAAAACCTGAAACCAATGTAACACTGAATATCAACTATACTCAAATAAAAAATATTAAAAATAAAACATTTTAATTTAAAAAGATAAAAAGAGGGACAAGAATTGGAAAAGTGAATTTCAAAAAGAGTAAACATGTGGCTAAGACATACTCTGAACCTTGAGGAAAACACCATTTTGAAGATTCTTCCCATTTTGAGAAAACTCAAATGAATCAATACCATAAAAGAACCCATTTTAACTGAGAGATGTAATGAATGCTCAAGAAATAATTTTATGACAGGATAATTCTTCCCTATGAAACAGCATACAGAAACCAGGGGAAACACCTGGAAGCAAAATAAACTATACTGAAAATAAGAATTAGGAAAAAGATAAATGATGAAAGATAAGAAAATTAGACCTGCGACAGAGACTTAGTGAATAGAATTTTTAGCTTGTGTTTTAATGTTTTTGAGGATAATCTAGAGTTCATAACTGCCTTGAGACAGGCTGGTTGTAGGCAATTTAGGCAGACCCCTAAGACAGGCCTACTTTGGGCAGGTGGTGTTGGAGGAGGCCATTGGTCTGGACAAAGACAAATCCAACCATTTGACTAAAGTGTCTGTGAAGATGTTGAAGTCAGATGCAACAGAGAAAGACCTGTCAAACCTAATCTCAGAAATGGAGATGATGAAGATGATTGGACAGCACAAGGACACCATCAACCTGCTGGGTCCTGCACACAGGACGGTCCTTCGTACACTCTCATGGAATGTGCCTCCAAAGACAACATACAGGAGTACCTGCAGGCCCAGAGGCCTCCTGACCTGGAGTACTGTTACAATATCAGCCTCAATGCAGCAGAGCAACTCTCCTCCAAGGACCTGGTATCCTGTGCCTATCAGGTAGCCTGAGGCATGGAGTACCTTGCCTCCAAGAAGTGCATACACCAAGACCTGGCCACCAGGGAAGTGCTGGTGACAAAGGACAACATGATGAAGATCTCAGACTTCAGCCTTGCCAGAGATATCACCACATCAGTTACTATAAAAAGACAACCAACAGTGGACTGCCTGTGAAGTGGATGGTCCCTAAGGCCATGTTTGACCAGATCTACATCCACCAGAGTGACTTCTGGTCTTTTGGGGTGATCCTGTGCAAAATCTTCACTCTCGAAGCCTCCCATATCCTGGAGTGCCTGTGGAGGTGGTTTTCAAGCTGCTGAAGGAGTCATTTGATGGATAAGCCAATAAGTGCACCAGAGAGTTATACACAATAATGAGGGGGTGGCTGGCATGTGGTACCTTCAAGCTGCTGGTAGAAGACCTGGATCATACTGTGCCCTTGACCTCCATCCAGGAGTACCCGGACATGTCCTTGGCCCTGGAACAATACTGTCTATGCTTTCCCAACACCCGAAGCTCCACCTGCTCCTCAGAGAAGAATTCCACCTTCTCTCATGTGCCGTTGCCAGGGAGGCCTATCTGCCCTGACACCAAGCCCAGCTTGCCAATGGTGGACTCAAATGACTAGTATCCCTATTACTCCTGTCTAGATTCCGTCATAAGCTGTAACCCTTACCCCCCACCCTCCCTGCAAGACTCACTGCCTTCTCCTTTGTCCCTTTCCTACTGGCTGGTCCCAGCTGCCTTCCTGAGGCCTTCACACCTTGAAGTTCACCTCTCTTCCCCTTCCTCTTCCTCCTCCTTACAACCTGCTCATGAAAGAAAGGCACAGAGAGGCAGGTACTTGCTCGTGGCTACTTCCTTCCCTCCCATATGTTGGACCACGTCCCCTCCCTGGCATCTGGTACTGCCTGGACGTCGAGGGAGTGGGAGATGAGGCATGCCAGTGAAAGCTGTCGGAGCTTTCCTGTTTTGGTTTTGTCTGCTTAGCATAACATGGAAGACTGAGTTCTGGTGGCAGGGACCTAGTCCTTGGGGCTATAGCAATAGCGAGGGGAAATCTACTGCTCTGGGCCTTGGCCAAGAGCAACCCCTGCTCCAGAGATATGGTGCCACGGGCTTATTAATTTTGATACTAATTTGCTTTGCTGACCAAATACCTGGTATCAAAATATGGGAAGGCAAAGGCTGGAAGCAGTGTTGTGACCATGGGGTCCAGCCCCAAACTATGAAGAAAACACAAAGTGTATAAATCTGAGTAAGTATATATTTACACACCTTTTTAAATAGGTTGTTATCAAAGATTTAATCAATGGGTAATATGCTCCTCGTGGCTGGGAAGCATCAGTTGCCATATATTAAAAACAAAGAAAAGAGGTGTCTGGGTGGCTTCCTCCATAAGTGTCCCTTCTTTTCAGGTCATGATGCCAGGGTCCTGGGATAGAGCCCCACATCAGGCTCTATGCTCACTGGGAAACCTGCTTCTCCTTTTCCCTCTGCCCTGCTTATAGTTCCTCTTCCTGTTTCTCTGTCTGTCAAATAAATAAAATAATAAAAAAAAGAAAGAAACAAAATGTTTTTAAAAGGTCTTTTTTTTTTTAAATTTTCTAGGGGTGCCTGGATGACTCAGTTGTTTAAGCAGATGTTTGCCTTTGGCTGAGGTCATGATTCCAGTGTAAAGGGATCCAGCCCTGCATGGGACTACTTGCACACCAAGCAGCTTGCTTCTTCCTCTCCCTTTGCACGTGATTCCCCCCGCTTGTGTGCTTCCTCTCTCTCTCTCTCTCTCTCTCGCTGTCAATAAACAAAATAAAATCTTTTACTAAATAAATAAATAAAGTTCTAAACCTACTTTCAGTTTAGGTCCCTTTACAAAAATTGCTACTGCTTCATTTAAAAAAAAAATAAAAGATAATTTAGAAAGATGCTTCCAGGGACGCCTGGGTGGCTCAGTTGGTTAAGCAGCTCCTTCAGCTCAGGTCATGATCCCAGCGTCCTGGGATCGAGTCCCACATCGGGCTCCTTGCTGCTTCTCCCTCTGCCTCTGCCTGCCATTCTGTCTGCCTGTGCTCGCTCTCTCCCCCTCTCTCTCTGATAAATAAATAAAAAATCTTTAAAAAAAAAAAAAGAAAGAAAGATGCTTCCAGAGTTAAAAAGCTGTTTTGTTTCTTTGTCAGGATTAAATATAGAAGTGCTTTAAAAAGTAAAAGAAAAAATATGCTATATTAACACTAATCACACTATAACTTTGGTGGTTATATCAAGATAATGAAAAGTGATTTTAAAGCAAATTTCATTATCAGACATAAAGATCAAGTCAAAATTACAGAAGAGTAAAAGGATGAATTCATCAGGGAGTATAATAATTCTTGACTTTTAATACTTAATAACAGATTTGGGGATATATAGGGAAAAACTAAGAACAAAAATCATAACTTCTACCTTAGAAGAGAAATGGAAAAAAGTTTCAACACCTTTATTTTAAGATTATATAGATAAATGGTCATCAAATTGGTAAGATAAGTAAGACTTGAACAAAATTATCAACTAACTAGATATGCTTGATATTACAGAACACTCCCAACAACCACAGACTACATATATCTTAAGCCATGATTTTCTTTGCAAAGGTCAACATTGATAATGTTTTAGTCATACCTCCGTGTACCAGGAAAGAAGTAGCATATTTCTTGAAAGACACAGCTATCAAAGCTCCATTGAGAAACCGTAAAGATGGAGAAGGGCTTTGCAAATTATATATCTGATAATAGACATAAACTCTGATTATTAAAAAATGAATAAAAATAAAAAACCTTACTAATAACCAAACAGAGTATCCAATTTTACATGTGAAGAAAATTATTGAAGAGACATGTCACCAAAAGGATATGGATGGCTTATAAGCACATGACAAATTTCTCAACATTTAGACATTAAAGAAATACAAATTAAAATCATAATGAGACATGCTTACATATCTATTAGAATGGCTAAAATTATAAAGGCTAATTGTACTTCGTCTGAGCTAGATTGAGAAGCAACAAAAAATCTAAACTGTTGTTGGCATATATCATGATACCACCACTTTGGAAAATAGTTTGGAAATTTTTTAAATGCAAAATATGTTGCAGTTACACGAATAGCCACTTTACTTCTAGGCATTTAACCAAGAGAAACAAAACCTATGTTCGTACAAGGACTTGTACATGAATATCATAGCAGCTTTATTTTTAAGAATTGAAAACAGTGGAAATGTTCATCAATGTCCATCAATAGAGCAAAGACAAATGATGATCTATTCATTAAAGAGATTACTATTCAACATCAAAATGAACTATTTACAATTGGAGATTCTCAAAGTAATGGTGCTGAGAAAAGAAAAGCCAGGCAATGAATAGTATATACTGTGTGATTCCATGACTATAAAAAATCTAGAAAATACAAATTTATATATAGTCACAGTCATTAAATATATTGGTGTGATTTTAGTGCCTTCTTCTGTGCTCCCATAACTTCCTACACTTGGATCTCCGAGTATTTGTTACAACATGTGAAAATATGAACTCTTTTTCTTTATTCTGTCTTACTAGAATAAGAATCCTTGAAATTTTATGGACATTTGAACTCTCAGTTATTAGCAGAAATTCTATCACACAGTGTTTCCAAATATAAAAGCCAGAGTTTTACAATGACTTCTAAGCTTTTACATGATCTAGCCACTCATTTAACCTCTGTGACCTCTTTCCCTGCTACTCTTCAGTCACTCACAGTGGCCTCCTTGCTATTCCTCAGATATGCCAGGCACGATCCAACCTTATGGCCTTCAAGATAGCCAATTCCTTTGTCTGGAGTGACCTTATTGCTGATAGTTCTGGGCAAATTCATCACCTTTCCATACCTTTGTTCAATTGTCAGCTTCATTGTAACTACCCTGATCTTCCATTTTTAACTCCCCATCCCCTGCCTAGCAACCTTGATTTTTCTCACCCTGATCTAATTTTTCTTTTTCCCCATTGTACTCATCATTTTTGAATGCACTATGCAATTTTTATTAAGGTTTATAGCTTTTAATTGTCTCACCCATTAAAATAAAAGTTCTACAAAGCCAAGTATTTCATTTACCAGTGTAGTCTGAAGTAATATCTGCCATATAATAGATTCAGTAGACAATTGGTAAATTTCAGAATAAATTAATGTTGAGAGTATACTGAATTTCATAAGTCATTTCAATATGTTTTTCCAAAAAATAAAATATGTAAAACATACCTTAAATTTACTTTCAAAATATTTTATAGCATATAATGGACAAAATAAGATAAAATAAGACAAAAAAAATAAGACAAAAGCCTTAAAGAAACAATCATATAAATAACCATTTCATACCTACTTAAAAATTGCATAATACCACACTCCTAGATCCTCTCTCAATGCTCTAAAATAACCCTTCAAAAGAAATACATTTTTAAAAATAACAGATTTTTTTGGCAAATAATTTAATAAAATAAAAGTTTCATTCATTTATGTAGATCATAATAAATGTTTTTAATAAGCATGAAATTATAACTCTGAATTGTGCTAAAATGAAACCACCTGCTAAGGGTGAGAGAACAAAAATAAACATCATTTTTACAAATAAGAGGAATTGATTACCTTCGAATCAAAGCATGTGGATTTGTTCAAACTGGCAATAAAGGAATATGGAAACACAAACCATAGAATGTCATATTTTAGATTTCTAAAAGACTTCATAGTGAAGAGTATACATTTTTTAAATGCTACATAATGCTACATAATGACAAGATGATAGGTTGTGACAAATAGCATTTTAAAAGCTCTACTCATAATGGAATGGAAGGTGTCATTTCCCTATACTTTTATATATGTCATTAATTTACTATATCTGGATACAACATATTACCAAACAGATGTTCATCAAAGACTAAATCATTTTTAATGAAACATAATAATTTGAACCTTCATGTATTAATCATTTTTTTGATCTAACATTTATAGTCTCGCCAAACAATTTATCAGTTGTCGACAAAATTCAAAAAAAATAGGATAAAAATCGTGTTTGGAAAAGTAGATTTTCTTTGAAATTTGCATTTAAATGAAAATATTTGCTGATATTTTTAAAACTTTAAATGTAATTTTATATATATCTGACCTATCAGATGATATAAAATTTTTGGAGAAAATATGACATATTTTTTTGATCTTGGTTGAAGGTATTAATAAAGAGCAACTGTTTGTATTATTTGTATTGTGATATCTTAGTTAATAAACATGAAAAACTGGTATAAAATATGTTTTTCTAATAATTTTATTTATTTATTTATTTATTTATTTATTTTTTATTTTTTAAAGATTTATTTATTTGACAGAGAGAAATCACAAGTAGACAGAGAGGCAGCCAGAGAGAGAGAGAGAGGGAAGCAGGCTCCCTGCTGAGCAGAAAGCCCGATGCGGGACTCGATCCCAGGACCCTGAGATCATGACCTGAGCCGAAGGCAGCGGCTTAATCCACTGAGCCACCCAGGCGCCCCTAATAATTTTATTTATTTACTTGACAGAGATCACAGGAAGGCAGAGAGGCAGGCAGAGAGAGAGGAGTGGAAGCAGGCTCCCTGCTGAGAAGAGAGCCCACTGTGGGACTCAATCCCGGGAACCTGGAATCATAACCTGAGCCGAAGGCTGAGATTTTAACCCACTGAGCCACCCAGGCGCTCTAAAATATGTTTTTTTTAAAAATATAGAATTATAGTTCTTGCCAAAATATGGAACTAGCTGGAACTGAATGCCTCCTTCAAAGTCAGCTCTGGAGAAATTATGCAAGTGTAATATGCAACTATTTTGCATATTAACCAAAAACAAAAAATGATGATAAATTCCTTAAAAGACTCAAAGTTTCTCTTGACTGGTATGTTTCAAGCTCTATTCCTGGTTTGAGGACAGTTTTTAACAGGCCTGTCACTGTAGAAATCAGCTGGATGTTTAGAGGCTATCAGAACTGTGCAAAAACCTTGAAGGGGTAAAGACTTGTAAATTCTTTAGAGAGATTAGCTCCCTAAGGCATTATTCATCCACACATTTTCCTCCAAACAATTAAGGATGAGGGGCACCTGAGGGGCTCTCTCATCACGTGGGTGGTGGGTTAAGCCTCTGCCTTCATCTCAAGTCATGGTCTCTGGGTGCTGGGATCCAGCCCCACATCGGGCTCTGCTCAAAAGGAAGCCTGCTTCCCTCCCTGCTTGCCTGCCTCTCTGCTTACTTGTAATCTCTCTCTCTCTCTCTCTCTGTGTCCAATAAATAAATAAAATCTTTAAAAAAAGGCTGATGGATGATAAATTATGAAAACGGCTCCCTCCAAATGATGCTTCTTCATAAGGATTTAAGAATTTAAAATTGTAAGAACTTAAAATTGAAACTTGATCGTAGGATTTATCTTATAGAATAACATCAAGTGAAGGCAGTTATTATTAGTTCTGAAGTATTTGTGATTCTGAATTCTTGGCCTCATTAGTAAATGTATTTTTTAGAGATTATTATTTAATATATATAATATATATTATATTATATATATTATATATATAATAAATTCATTCATTCATTTATTATTTATTTATTCATTTATTATTGAATTATTTATTATTATTATTTATTTATTAGCACAAACACAAGAAAATGAATGACCTGATTGAAAAATTGGCAAGGACTGGAACAGACACCTCACTGAAGAAGATATTGAGATGGCAATAATGATATGAAAAGATGCTGTGATGATCCACAGCATATATAATTAATGAATTGTAAATTAAAAGAACAATGAGTGGCTCCTGGATGGCTCAGTGGGTTAAGCTGCTGCCTTTGGCTCAGGTCATGATCTCAGGGTCCTGGGATCGATTTCCACGTTGGGCTCTCTGCTCAGCAGCAGCCTGCTTCCCTTTCTCTCTCTCTCTGACTGCCTCTCCGTCTTCTTGTGATCTCTCTCTGTGAAATAAATAAATAAAATAATTTAAAAAAAATAAATAAATCAATAAATAAAACAATGATATATCACTACACATCTATTAGAATGGCTAAAATCCAAAATACTGACAACATAAAATGCTTTTGATGATGAGGAACAAGAGAAACTCTCATTCATTCTGGTGAGAACACCAAAATGGTGCTACCACTTTGGAAGACTGTTGGGCAGTTTCTTACAAAACTAAACATATTCTTACCATATGATCCAGCAATCGTGCTCCTTGGTACTCACCCAAAAGAGCGAAAACTTTGTGTACACAGAATCCTGCATATAAACCTGTGTTTGTAACAGCTTTACCCATAAGTGCCAAGAGTTGGAAGTAACCAAGATGTCCTTCAGGAGGAGAATGGATAGATAAACTGTGGTCCATTGAGACAATGGGATATGATTCAGCGATAAAGAGAAATGGCTATCAAGCAATGAAAAGACATGGGACAAACTTAAAATTCATCATAATAAGTGAAAGAAGTCAATTTGAAAAAGCTTCATGTTGCAAGGTTCCAACTATATGACCTTCTAGAAAAGGCAGAACTATGCAAATGGTATAAAGGTCAGCGGTTTGTAGCAGTTAGGAGAGGAGCAGGATGAACAGGCAGAGCACAGAGGAGTTTTAGGCCAGTGAAAATGTTCTGTATGACATGTATGATATTTTAGATATATATCGCTACACAGTTGTCAAAATGCATAAGATACTACACCAAGAGTGAACTCTTTGAGAAAAGGTTTTTTTTAAGATTTTATTTATTTATTTGACAGGCATCAAAGCAGGCAGAGAGGCAGGCGGGGAAAGCAGGGGTTGGGGGAAAGCAGGCTCCCTGCCAAGCAGAGAGTGTGGTCTGGGGCTCGATGCCAGGACTGCGAGATTATGACCTGAGCCGAAGGCAGAAGCCTTAACCCACTGAGCCACCCTGGTGCCCCACCAAGAGTGAACTCTAATGTAAACTGTGGACTTTGGGGTGATAATGATGTGTCAGTGTAGGGTCAGTGAGCGTGAAAAATTATCACCGTGGTACAGGATGTGGATAATGGGGAAGGCTGTGTGTATGTGGGGAAAGGGAATTTTACTTTGATCCCCAAACTACTCTAAAAAATGCAGTCTGTTAAAAAAAAAAACTTTATAATGCAATATAATACAAAACAAGAATGCATATCAAGAGGAAAATAATGTTTAAAGGGAACGAAGAATTTCAGTAATGTGTACTAGGGATTTTGATTGCACATTTGTAGGAAGTTCACATTGTCATTAGCAATTGTTTATCTGTGAAGTAGAAGTAACATAAAGAGTGATGAAAACTCAAAAATGCAACATTAAAAAAATGCCATCTATGGGCTTTTAAAAAATGGAACAAAATTTGCTTGGCTTTTTAAGCGTTGTGGGGAATGAAGGGACAGAATTTAAATTCAGCTTTATAAAAGATTGGATAATATGTTTCTACAAAGAAGGCTCCTCTGAGTAACATAGAAATGAACATGGTAGCAGAAAGTGGAAAAATGGCTACATCTCTTGTGAGCTCGCGTTCTCTGAAACCCTGTCACTTAGTGGAGACAGTAACTGTTCGATGAATAGCAAATGGTAGTCTTTCAGATTCCCGGGATTTTCACTAAGAATCGTGAATGGATTTTTAAAAAAAATATGTAAGGAATGTCTACAGTGCAAGTACCTGCAAATACTGACATTTTGGAGAGAATATTTTAATCAGCAGAGAGGGTCAAAAGGACAAAGTTGCACGATCAGAGTAAACATATGGGTTTAAAAATAAAAGATAAAAAAAATTGATTTTTTAAAAGGACTTTTTTTTTTACTGGCTGAGACAGTTGGCTGTTTAAACCAAAAGTACAACTCACTGAGAGAATCACCACATTATTTATTGGGGTAGAAAGGACCTAGAATGTAGAAAGAACCATTCTGCAGAGGAAAAAATAGAATCACTAACAGGCCTCATGCCTTGCACAGCCAGTGGCTAGAATCCCTGCCTCATGAGACCCTGTGCTAGAAGGCCGCTAGAACCATCTCAACTATGTTAGTCTATCTTGGAAGCCAACAAGTATTTGCCCAGTTAAGAGCACGGTAACAATCAGTCACGTTATGTTATAATGATTGTCGATATCTTTAAAAGCCTTGTCAAGTTCCTTTTTGAGTAACCCTCACCCCACCCTTAGAGAAATTTCTCTGTGGTTCACCTCTTTGAAATACCTCATTGTTGTTCCACTTTACCATAGGCAAAAAAAAAAAAAAAAAAAAAAAAAAAAAAAAAAAAAAAAAAGCTTTTTATTAACAAAGTGTTCAGAAGTGGGCGCCACTGAAAACAATGAGTTAATGAGTTGAGTGTTTTCACTGCCGGGACAATTTTGTTGGAGAAACAGCTGAAAGCAATCAGGTCAGACAGAGCCAAGGGCTGGAGGGATTTTTAAAATTACAAAAACCGAACCAAATCAAACCAAAACAAAAATCAAAACCAATGGCTCAGATTTCAAGTTTGCTACTAAAGGTATGACATTCTCCTTAGACATGCGAGTGACTTGATCAATATATTTATATATCTATATTTGAATAAGAAGGAACTATTTGATGCAGCAAATCCACGTTGATTAAAAATTACCAGATATGGGGGGGCTCCTGGGTGGCTCAGTGGTTTAGGCCTCTGCCTTCGGCTCAGGTCATGATTTCAGGGTCCTGGGATGGAGCCCCACATCGGGCTCTCTGCTCAGCGGGGAGCCTGCTTCCCCCTCTCTCTCTGCCTGCCTCTCTACCTACTTGTGATCTGTCTGTCAAATGGGTAAATAAGATCTTTAAAAAAAGAATTACTAGGTGTGAAATACATCGAGGGTATGGGAAGGAAAATGATTTCACCTGATATGACTAGGAAGTGGTTGAAGCCTGAATTAAAGTGCTATAAAAAGAGTAAAGACCTGGGAAATATATGGGGAAAAAATCCCTAGAAAAACAGCAATAATAACTGGCTGCCCTTTATTGATCCAGACCCTGCGGTAGGCAAAGAAGAGCTGGTTTTAGCCAGTGGATGATCTCCGTTTGTCTTCATGATCTGGCATTTCCTGCAAGCCAGGCATGGGGCTCTGCACTATTGCTGCAAATGCTGGGGGGCCCTCACTGTCCCTTTTCTCTTCTCAGGGGGACAACGGGCATGTCCATGGTGCAGTGTGACAGGCTTTACCACAGGGAGATAAAAGACTGCCAAGGGTAGGTTGGAGCTGGGAAAAGCCACTTAGGAACAGATTTTCAGGGGAGGTGATAGACAAGGGCAAAGCGAAGAATGAGGATGAGTGTGTCAAGTTTCAAAGTGCCAGGAGGCAGCACAGTGCATTCGGGAAACTACAGCAAGTTCATGACAACCGACAGCTGATCTGGCAGCATCACCTGGGGATGGAGGCTGAGCCGCGGGGTTAACACTGGGGGTGAGATGGTTTGTATACTATTCCTAGGAGGTGAGGTACTACACTGTGGGGGCACAGGGAGCTACCGGAGGATTTCAAATATCAGAATCGTAACCATAATAGACTACTTAATTGCATCCTAGCTTTCATCAAGGGTAAGATGCACTATAGTTTATGTTCGACTAAGAAAGAGAAATGCTGTCAGTTAAACTAGGATATGTCCTCAAGTGCAAGGGGAGTGCCACCTTAAGAGATATTAAAATTGCTGGGGGAGGACAAGTCTTAGAACAAGTAAACTGTGGTACTAGAATAATTAAGAAAGGTCGAACACTTGGATCAACTAAAAAAGTGATTATTGCTTACCATGTGCCCCAAACTATATTAAGTCTTAGAACAAGAGACGTTCTCATCTTGATGCCCCGCAGCTGTTAGACCCAAGGTACAGAGGGCAGTAGCCAACGACCAGCAGGCCCCAAGTGCCATGTGCAGACGCTAAGAGCAACTGCCTTTGAGAAAGAAAACGGTTGAGAGTGGGCTTTCTGAGGTAGAGAATTACTAGCTGGGAAAGTAGAAAAATGGACACAGAATCGGAATTGATGCCCCTACATGACAGAGTTGGTGAAACTTCCCTTCTCAGAGATCTTGAGGCTCCTCAGAAATGTATTTTTCATTTTGGACGGAACATTCAGGATAAATATGATCTGTTCGAGTTCCTGGTTCTCTCATCAGGACTGTTTCTTAGGCTTCACTGGCACAAGAAAAGGGTTTTGATAGTCCAGAGTAAATCCTGACAAAAGCAAAGCACGGTATCTATGAAAAACTAACCACTCAGAAGAGAACAACAGATAAAAGGCCAGGCCGACCTGACCCTGCAGGATAGGTATGAAGGACCCCAGATCAGAACTATAGTATAGCCTATAAGTTTTAACATTCTTTTTATAACCAGCTTATGCTAACTAAGAAGCTGTGGCCCGCTGACCATAGATAAGGGAGTCAGCAAGCAGCATAATAGGATAACAATTAGCAAAAATCTGTGTTTAACCCAGCTGTTTCTGGCTTCTGTATAATAATGCTTCTAATGCTTTGCTAAGAAATGAAAAATTGCTTAAACCCTCGCTCGCTGTGTAATCAAATAAAGTTATACCCTTCCCCTGCTAAGAATTTCCCCTACTACTAAATAAAATTGATAAGGGTTGTCTCCCGTACCAAGGCCCAGACGAGCGGTTCAGCACGTACGCTACCTGGAGACGTGCGGTTCAGCACGTATACAGATAAAGGTTAGAAACGTGCAATTCAACACGTATCCTCTACTGTACACTACCTGAACGGTGACTGGCCAGAATGTATGGTTGATTTTAAAGGATTGGCTACCTATGTGTAGGCCTTACTGTAATGCTTTGAAATTACTGGCTAGAAAAGTGAGAGCTCTGATGTAATGGACTGTAAAATTCTATATTAAGTCACTCCCGAAACAGATCAGGGCTCTCAGACACTGACCCATCCCTCGCGGATTTCATGGTCAAGTGTCCCTGGGAGTCCAAGCATGCCCGAATAAAATCCTCTTGCTTATTGCTTCCAGTGGTCTGTGAGTGCGTCCTTGGGTGCGGGTCCTCTAGGGTCTTTCATTTGGAGGTTCCACCGAGATCCACCGTGGACCCTAGCCCAACGACCACCGGTCCCACCGGGAGGTAAGCTGGCCGGCCATTGTTTCTGTTGTCTTGTCTGCTGCCTTGTCTGCCTGCTTATTGTTTGTGTCTTGTTCAGTGTTTGGTATCAAAATTGTGCTATTACGCGTAATAGACCGGTGCTCGGTTCGGGGCAGCTTGAGAAGGAGTTGACGGACTCAGACTTCTCCCCTGCCACCCTGGGAGACGTCCCAGAGATTCGGGGAGCCCAATTTTTCGGTGCTTCAAGCGTATCCGAGGGATACGTTCAATTTTTGGCCGAGGGAACAGCTTCTGCTTTCCCCCGACCGTCGGAATCGTTTTCGGTTTGGCGCCAAAGCCGCAAGGCACGTCTTGTGACCGGTCTGTTTGTCTTGTTCAGTGTTGTGGCTATTTGTTACTTGCTTTATTCAGAATCTAAAATGGGACAGTCTTCTTTATCCCAATAGCCCTTCTGAACAACCCTTTGTCCTCACCTACCCAACTCCTGTGTATATAACCAGCCACTCCTCACATGCCCGGGACAGCCGCAGCTCTTCCTGCCCATGGGTCCTGTCCCTGTGCTTTAATAAACCACCATTTTGCACCAAAGATGTCTTAGGAATTCTTTCTTTAGTTGTCAGCTCCGAACCTCACCCCACCGAACCTGACTTAGGTTCTGGAACTTCATCATTTTTGGCGAGCCAGCCAGGAGATTTATGAGTCTTTACATTTGGACTCTGAGCTTTGATGCAAAATTGGTGAGTACTTTCCCTTTTCCTTTACTCTCATTCCAGGGCTTTTTCAAGGAGTATGGTCTTATTGGAACACTTGCATGTCAATTGCTCAGGCTGTAATCCTCTAGCCCGTGGCTACTCTATGGGGAGGAGAACGTCTGCCTTTTGGCTGTAAGTTAGTACCCTGGCCAGAATGGCAATAAGACCCAGAAACTTGATGGCCTCTCTTTATTCCTGTTCTTATAGAAAGCTGTCTCTCTTGGGCACGGGACAGCCACCTAAGTCACCAGGATGGCTGCCAATCTTAAGACTCCCATGTGAGGTTTCCTCCTGATTGATCTAATGTGATCCCCTCCACATCCCTGGTCTAGCCAATTCTGGCTGCGGGACCTCCACTGGGAGCCGGCCGAAATCAGTACTCAATTGAATTAAAACGCAACCGGGGACCGTTTCCTAGGGAAGTTGGCTGTAAGGACCACATGTGCTGGAATGTCGCTTAGACCATGATGGATTTCAGTCTTTACTGTTTCTCGTCAGTGTCGTCTGCAAACCGCTTAAAGCTATGAAATTGGGTAATTTCCCCTTGCCAAACTTTTCTAGTATTTCCATGGGTTAAAATGGCAAAACAGTATGCAGTCTTCAGGACAGACAATGAGCATGGCATGGCACAGCGTTTTGGTCCATTCACCAGGCACCCATCAGCAGCCTAGGATGCAATGGGGAAGTGGAGGGACGCCGGCACCCCTCCAGGGCCTTTTATGGCAGGAATGTCTTCCCAGGGAAGGCAGGATGGTGATCAATAGCGGTATCTTGAGGGATGCCTCTGGTCGCTTTTGACACACAGGAACCTCTGACATATCCTGCATGGGACGCTACCCAGGAGTCAGGGGGGATTTGGTAATGGACCTTCATTACTTTTCTGGAAGCATGGCCTCAGTAGGCTTCCTCAGTTCCCAAGGACTCTACCTTGGGGTGCCTTTTAACTCACTGGAAATAATTTGGATTGCAAAACTTAGGAAAGGACTGAGCTCCTGTAACACTGCATGGCCTCAGTGGGATCTATCAGTTAGATCTCCTCTGCAGGAAGCAGGGCAAATGGGCCTAGGATACCTTCACTGCTCATACCTAGGCCTTCATTGCTCTGCACCAGGACCCCAAGTAAGGGGCTTTTGCGGAATGTGTTTGCCCAAATGAGTCAGCTAATAAACTTTCTCCTGACATATTGGATGGTAATTATGTTTAAGCCTTCTTCTAGCAAACCCAGGTTGTTGGGCCATCCCTAGAAAAGGGGACTCTGGCTTTATTTCTCTCTGTTTCTCCTAATAGATGTGGGGGCTTCTCCCTCACTCACTTCCCGTGTTAATGGCTATAACTGGAGCCAACTGGGGTTAGTCTAACTCAAGACAGAGACCATAAGGAATATTCCCAAGCAGCTGCCGAAACTCCCTTTGTTTTGGGGAAGTTTCCCTGTGTTCTCTGGCCCGACTTGGACTGCTTAACCCCTCCCTCCTTGCTGGTGGTAAAGCATGGCATCTGCTCCTCTGTTGGGGATTAGGAGCTCCAAAACTGGGAATCCTTTCTCTGCCTCCTGGCAGCACTTTGTTTCTTCTGTTTCCCCCTTCTCCTGTTTCTGTGCACCAGCGTGCATGCAGCCTGCATGACTAGCCTCTAGATCATGCACCACGGCTCCTTCTCTCTTCACTGTCAAGGAGCAAGAAGAGCACCCCCTGGACTAAACACCCCCACTCCAGATCTTCCCACGCATGTCTCAGGTAAACATACAAAGTGGAGTGGGCCCAGGTGGAACGTAAATCAGTATTGAAATTAAGTTAAGTTTGTTGGTTTAATTAAGATAAGACGTGTCTTTGAAGTTACAGCAGTAAATGTGAAACTTTTATTCTATCAAAGTTTACTGAAGGTTAAATAAGCTCATGTTATTTATTAAAATTTGTTAGCAAAGAAACAACTAAACTGATGATTAATTGTCTCAAAGTTCTAATGGCTAATTGCTGAAGTAGCTTTCAAAGTCTGGTAATCTGAAAGTTTTAAAGTTTTGCTTGGATGACAAATGGAATTGAATTGTCTTAACCAAACAGGATAAAATGCTAAGTCGTTAATTACTGGATGTAGGTTTGTGCTTTTGACTTCTTACTGCAAAGAAACTAAGAGTATTTAAATCTGTTGGTAAATTTGTTTTCCACTTAACTGATTCATAAATTTTCCACCTGAATAATTCTGTTGTAGCAGTTCACAATTGGTTAATACTTAGTCTTCACTAGAGATTAAGGGGTTTCTAAGAGTATCAAATTCTGCTTAGTGTAACTAAGACTGATGGAAATAAGGGAAACTCTACAGGAAAGTAGATGATATGTAAGAAAGATTTAAAGAAGGGAAATGCATTTTATTAAAGATATAAGGTAATTTTTGTCCTAAATGAGATGGTTGTTTGGAAGGAAATGGCTTGGGACAAAACCTGAATGCAAAGGAAGGTTGTAGAAGGTTTGTGAACAGAAATCTTCACAAAAGAAATTTTAGATATAGTCAGGACAGATTAAAAAAAGAAAGAAAAACAGCCTCCAAGGTAATTTAGCACTCTCCTGACCTTCCTCCACACAGATTATACTTCCTAGTATAAGGGCCATTTGGCCTTGAGAGATTAAGGAAACAGCCCAACCTTGAGGGACTGCGAAAACACCCTGTTACCATCCTCCATTGCCTGTAACCATAGAAACTCAATCTTATCTGTAAAGAGTGAAAGGGGAGACTGATCACCTCCCATTAGCCAGAGATGAACAGAAGGGGAGGGTATCCAACCTGTTTGAATCTGAAGAGTGCCTGACTGTGTGAATGTGTCTGTATGGCTCCACCACTTCGGCTACGGAGTCTGAGTGGGCTGCACCTTGAGTCTCGCGGGGCGTCATATGGCATAACGGACATCTACTCCACGGAGTAGCCTGGTCCGTGGTTTATACGGACAGGCCTTAGCTAAGACGCTCCTAAATTCCCATGAGGGATGGGAACAGGACAGCAGGGGAAAGATCCCCCTCCTTTGTCTGCGACATCATTCATGAGGGGAGGGAAACCCAGGAAACTCCTATCTTAAGACTGCACACTTAGAAATAAAATAAAAAAGGGAAAGACACTGGTATAAAAAGCTAGTTTTCTTTCTGTTTAAAAGGGGCAAAGTTTTCTTAGCTAATTGATCTGTTAAAAAGTGTAAATGGTTTTCTCTTTGCCTGCCTGGAAAATTCAGTTCCTATGTTTTGTTTTATCAGGTGTTTAACATCCCTAATTATATTTAGGCATGTGTTTTTAAACTTTCTAAGGTTTTAGCAATTGTTGACAAGATTTAAACCAATGATAAACCTTGGGTTACATTTGGGAAAATGATATAACTATACTAGAGATTCTATGCACTTCCTAAAGTTTCAATGTTTTGAGAGATCATCGCTTGATATTGTAATTATGGGAATGTTATATGTCACAGAAATTGTAACCTGATTTTCTTACAGCTAAACTGTAAACTCCCATGTCTCTTAGCTCTAACCATATCCATTCTGAGTTTTTGTCATTTATAATTGTTTTAATTTTCTTGTAAAATGAGTTTTATCTTCAAGGAGATTCCTATAAAGGACTTTCAGGACAAATACAGATATTTAATATACTTGAAAATCCTAAAGCTGAAATGGGTAAGAATTTCCAGAACTAACTAAAGCTGCATTCACCAGATTTAGTAATATAGAACTAAATGAACTAAAAGATTATAATGTTGTGTCTCTTAATGTTTTGTCTTACTTTAAACATTGCTGGTTCTCTCTAATGTTTGCTCTTCCAGACTAGGGATACTTTTTCTTAAGTTATCTGTAACTTATAGAGATGTAAAAGTGCTCAAGGCATTCAAATTTTCTATCTGAACCCTCTGAAACCAAAAGGTATCAGTAAGTATTCTTTCTTCCATGGCAATCAGTCATTTGCATAAGTTCAATAAGAATCTGTTCTCCTTTAACAGGACACCATTGAGAACTGGTTATTTTACCAAGGCTTTGACTGGAATGTCATATTTGAGAAAGACATGCATAGACTCAGATATGACCAGACAGCTTTAAGGAACTAAGGTTGACTTTATGAAACCTGGAGCCATAAAGCCCCTTGGGACTGTTGGCCTGATACCTTGCTTACAGAGTTCCCAGCAGCCTCACCAGGTGAGTAAAGAATGTCACTCTTTGGTAGGTGCGGAAACTCAGAAGAGGAACTCGCCCAAATCAACAGGTATTGCAGGCATGCCTGATGGCAAGTACAGGGCTTGGCTTCTGGCCCGGAGAGGCTACTAAAAGTTCAACCCAGAGATTCCTTATAAGAAGTTCCAGCAGAGCAGATTCTAAAAGATCTATATGATCACACTCAACTGTTCTTGCTGAGCTTATGTAAATAATGGGCCAAGTTTGTTAAAACTGGACTTGTTTCACAAGTGTATTAGTCCTGATTTGGCTATCTCTGTAAATGAGGGTTATTTTAGAGAGAAAAATTGTTTTAGTAACACACCTTTATGGATGTTAAATTCTAGATTTGATTGTCTTTAAATGTTTGTTTACCTAAGCTAAACAATTTGAGGTAAACTTCAGAGAAGTTACACAATAGCTCATTTAGATGATCTTCTTGCTTTTTTATTTTGTGGGGATATTAGTAGAACCCCCTCACACATGATTAAACACCTGGAAAATGGGATTGATTCCCCTACAATTGTATAACTTAACTAACACCTTATGTGTGGCTGGGATAATGAAATTGCCTAAAAGCCAGCCTATTGCACTCCATAGGATTAAATATGGACTTGTGGAGACAATGGATGACCCCACTTTGTTTATGAGTGGATTGTATGATGCATTGGGGACTCCCCTTATCTCTTGACAAGTATTCTCACTTGCTAGTGATCCTCTGTAATCAGGATATTGTTAAGGCTGGACCACTCAAAGGTCTTCTTATTGGTTTCATCCCTTAGTCATATTTATCCTAGAGGTCACCTCTGTTGAGGTGCGATTGCAAACAGATGCTTTAGCTAAGCATAGAACAGCCCTCATAAAAGGAGCCTCAAAGCTCACTATGGAACAGTCCCTGACTGTAATAACTTCACATCAGGTCCAGATTTGTCTTAGAAGCCAAAGGCCACCAATGGATTATAGAGGCCATCTAATTAAATATTGGACTATACTTATAGATATGCCAGAAATAATACTTAAAATTTGTCAAACTTTAAACCTAGTTACCTGTATGCCTGAACCTGACCATTGTACTTCTTTCTCTATAGAGCAAAAATGTTCAGAGGTTATTGATCTTACTTACTCTATTTGTCCAGATTTAAGATGCCCCTGTTAAAAATACGAATGACAGTTGGTTTTCTGATGACAGTAGTTTTCATAGAAAGAATAAGAAAAGGTAGGTGTGCCATAGTGCTCACTTGCACTTTGCAATTGCCAAAGCCTAATAATTAACATTTATACTGACTCCAAATATGCTACATGCCCATGGAGCTATTTGGAAGAAAGGGGATTGCTATCAAGCCATAAATCCCCAATCAAATATGGGCCTAAGTTCCAAAACCCTCCTTATCGCTATACTAAGGATGGCATATATCAAATCTGAGATACATATCTGTGGCTTACACCCACGATTGGACAGCTCAGTCAGAAGGCAGTTTTATGCTGGGAACAAAGGAATCATACGAGTGGTATTGGGGAAATAACACACGATGTCTAGGATGGCTCACTAGAAATGTGTTCCCAAATAATAGTACTTCAGGCTACTGACTGGTTTGC
Source organism: Mustela lutreola (assembly GCF_030435805.1). Lineage (NCBI taxonomy): Eukaryota > Metazoa > Chordata > Mammalia > Carnivora > Mustelidae > Mustela > Mustela lutreola. The sequence continues at coordinate 68,728,971 of NC_081304.1, read as the reverse complement.
TACTGACTGGGCAAGGCAACCTGGCATCAGATGGCCAGCTCCAAACGGAACCCACTGGATATGTGGAACCAACTTGTGGCCCTGGCTTCCTCCAGGGTAGATAGGTCGCTGTACTTTAGGATTTGCCTGAATTCATGGGTGCATTACTAAAACCATTACAACCCCAGCTAATCTCCCCAACTTGAAAGAAATATGGACGCGATCTGTTTTTAAATGGTATGATCACTTAGCATCCATTTTTGTTCCATCTGTGGGACTAGAGGATGTCATGTGGCATGTAGAAGCCTTTAATAAATATACTACAAAGGCACTCAATGATTCACTAAATGGCATCTCCCTACTTAATACCGAATTGTCACAGATACGCAAGGCAGTCCTACAAAATAGGATGGCCTTAGATGTCCTGAAAGCAGCCCAGGGTGGCACATGTGCAATTATCAAGACAGAATGTTGTTTGTACATCCCAGACTATCACAAAAATGTCACAGGACTAATTAAGGATATGAATGCCCAGATTAAGGCTCTACAAGGTCCCTCTCTCTCTTTTAGTGATTGGTTAAGTTCCTGGCTTGGAGGAGGGCTATGGCCAAATCTCCTTTTCGGGCTTCTTATTCTTATCGCCTTATTAACCTTAATATGTTGCTTTGTTCCATCTTTCTCTACTTGGTGCCGAGACTCCATTGCTACAATGACTACACCATGACAGACGATCCTTATTGCACGCGAGGACGCCTCTTCACTGTCAGCGCTGGATTCAGCTGCCTCCACCTTTCGTAACTCCCTTATACATTCCTACCCTGATCAATATTGACCCCAGTAGGTAGGGACAGCTCTACGCCCCCATTCAGCACGAAGAAGTTATAGAAGATGAGACCTTCCACCTTCAACCCCCTTAAAGATTTAAGGGTCAAAATTGTTCAGGGGGGAATGAAGGAGCAGGAGGCTGGCTGAGGACAAAGCAAAAGCTGGCGCCTTGCACCCCCCCCTTCACCCGCTCCCCTCCATATGTGTAGCATTCCTCAGGCACCCCTGACTGCCATAAAATGATAAATAGTTAACTTGCAGAAATCACAGTCCTGCAGGGTAGGAGTCTCCCTTGGTTTGTAAATGTCCTTGAGATTTACAACAAAGAAGTTACCTTACCTTTGATAGCCGGAATGTATCATTTCACCAGGAGACTCCCAATTGTCTTTATGTTAGTGCCTCATTAGAGGGAAAGTGGCCTTGGCTTGATAGTAACCAGGCCTTCAATATCCTGATAGTGCTTTTTTTTCGCATGCGTGGGCTAACCGGCCAGTTCTGCTTCTGTAAGATTGCTTTGTCTGCTTTCGCGCGCAGGTCCCTTGACCCAATCCACTGACGCCAAGTATGCCTGTTCAAACTATCAATCAACCAGCTCAGCCCCACCCGAAACTTGTTTGTATCTGTCTATAAAAATCCTGCAGCGACCCAGCTCCGGACCTCTCGGCGTTATCGGCAACGAGCAGCGCAGAGGTCCAGGTTCGAACCTGCAATAAACGACCCTTGCTGCTTGGCTTTGACTCAAGTCTGTGGTGGTGTTTTAAGGTGGGGGTAATATTCAGTTGGCATTACACCCCCTATCAACCATTGTTTATTTCTGTGAATGCTTTTCCTAGTTGGTTTCAGGGCAAGAGCAATCTTCATGGGGAAGGGGGGAAGGGCAGGACCCGAAGAGAGACCTAGTGGACTCTGCTCTGAACCCAGAGCTAGCCTCAGGGCTCAATCTCAAGAGCCTGATATCACCCCCTGAGCCAGAACCCAGAGTTGGGCACTTCACTGAAGGTGCCGCCCAGGTGCTCCTCAGCTGTTGTTGACCCATTTCTGGAGATGGGCACCTGCGTGGCTCGGTTAGTTCAGCGACTGCCTTGGGCTCAGGTCATGACCCCGGGCAGGCAGGATCTCCTACCGCCTCCCGCTCCCAGATCCTTGGGGAGTTGGCTTCTCCCACTGACCATCTCCTCTCTCATGCTCTCTCTCACTCATTCTCTCTCCATGAAAGAAAGACAAGCTTTCCAAAAAGTGTCTGGAGCCTTGTTGGATGGGCTTGAATGTGGTGGATCTCAGTGAGTTTTCTCATCGCATGCAGACACCTTGAGGATAGCCATGTCTTTCTAAGAGGATCCCTTGTTGTTCTGCAATGGTTTCTTTCTCTGTTCACGGATCGGGTGGCTTTCCATTGTCTCTTCTCAAGACCTCGGAAAAGCAGCCTTTGAGGATTCCTTTGGGTACGGTCTAGCCCTTTTCATCCTTTCTCTTTCCACAAAATCTATACTAGCCACTGTGAAAGCCCCCTCCCCTAGAAGATAGATTAGATAACTAACCGCTTGTTTGCTTTTCTGTGAACCGCTGGCTTTTAGGTGTAAATTAGGTTATTAATTGCTTATTAATTGCTCTTTTGCCCTTCTGTAACTGCTTGGCTTATAGAAATAATAGAAGACGCCATGATGGCATTCCTACCTTCCCCCTTCTTGTTCCCCCTCCCTGCCTCTCTCCTCCCGCGCGCGGGCCCTCAGAACCAATCAGCTTGTTCCCCCTTCCCGCCTCTCTCTTCGCGCGCGCGGGTCCCCAAAGCCAATCAGCAAACTCCACGTATGCCTTTTTCAAAAGTTCTAACTGTCAACCAATCAGTTGCGCCCCACCCAAAACTTGTTTGTACCTGTCTCTAAAAACCCGGCACCACACCAGCCGGGTGTGCTCAGCTAGCAGGAGCTGCTGACCACCCGCCGGCGCGCGCTGACCACCCGCAGGCGCCTGCGTAACAATAAAGAACCTCTTGCTGATTGCATCCAGTGGCAGTGTTGGATTCTTGGGTAAGGGGATCCGCGGGTCCTTCACACTGCATCCTCCTATGTAGAGTTTATTTTTCACTGACCTATCCAGGTCTTTTCTTTCAATAGAATTTCAGTCATTCATTCTGAAGGTCATTGTTGAAAAGTTAAAGGTGAAGTCTACTAACTCGCTAGGCGTATTTTCTTTTTCCCGTCTATTCCTTCCTCCCTTTCTATCTATACACATAGATATATATAGGAATACATATGCACACACACGTGTGTGTGTGTGTATGTGTTTATGCATATGAAGTATCCCAGTCCTAAACCCCAGCACCTGGGAGCATGACCTTATTTGGAAATAGGGTCCCTGGAGATGTCACTAGCTAGGATGAGGTCATATTTGAGTAGACTGGGCCCCTAATTCAGGAGGACTTGTGTGCTTCTAAGAAGGGAGAGTGCGGATACACAGATATGCACTGAGGTAGAAGGCCCGGTGAAGAAGTCCAAAGCCAGAGCAACGCTTCAAGCTGGAAAAGGGGCCTGGAGTAGATCCATCCACAATACCTACAAAAGGAGCATGTCCTACCAACATTGTAGCCTCTAGAAATGTGACACTGTCCACTTCTGTGGTTTCAGCCTCCAGGCTTCTGGTATCTTGAAATAGCAACCCTAGAAAACTTATATATATATGTATATATATATACATATATATATATACATTTATTTATTCATTCTTTTACCTAATAAAACATTTTTTCAGAATCTCAGTCTTCCTTCCTTTCAATAGAATGTTATTCACATTCTTTTGGTGCCTCCTGAACAATTCGACCACGTCTACCTCTTCAATTTGCATGAAAGTTATTCATACCTAACGTCGTGTGCCATTTCTTTAAAAACAGTTGGCATCTTTTTGCAGTTTCCAGTGTTTTTGGTTTGAGTATCTGTTTATAGGCTGATAAAGGTAACTTTCATCCTACTCTTTCCTTCTGTGTTTATTTCTTTCTAGGAAAGTATATTTTCTACTCTTTAAAAAGAAGGACCTAGAAAAGCAAAATGGTTCTTCTTTGTATGTCTACATTCCCTTTCCCCATTTTTTATTACCTCTCTTTAATGTCTCCCCCTTATCTGAGGCACTGCAGGTTCTAAGCAGCCTCAGGCAGGCATATCTCTTTCTAAACGTCAGACTGACGCTGAGTACACATACGGAATAAGGCATATTTTGAGTCTTTGTATAGAATCGTTCCTCTATTGCTTTGCAATGAATTACCCCCAAACTTAGCAGCCCAAACTATATATTTAAGTACTTATGATCTCACACCGTTTCTGAAGGTCAGGCACCTGGAAGCTGTCGAGCTATGTGTTTCTGCCTTGAGGTATCTCATGAGATTGCCATCAAATAGCCGGCTGCAGCTGTTTGAAGGACATGTGATGATGGACAGACCTCAATTCTGTGCAGGTGGCAGGTGTGGAGGGCTTCAGTTCCTTGCCACCCGGGTATCTACAGGGATACCTGCGTTTCCACAAGAGCTAATGATAAATGAGAAAGAGAGAGAAAAGGAGGGAATGAGAGGGAAGGAGAGGGGGAATAGAAGAAGAAAGGAGAGAGAGAGAGAGAGAGAGAGAAAAGAAAGAGAGGAAAAGAGAGAGAGAACAAAACAGAAGCCTCAGTGTCTTTCATAACCTAATTCTGTAACTGATTTACCCCCAATTCTGCTATATCCTGTTAGTCACACCAGATGTGGGAGGGTACAACACACATGCAGATACTGGGATGTGGAAATCTTCGTGGTCCTCCCCGAGGCTGGCTAGCACACTGACTTGTGCTTTTCCCCCCCACACAATCTAACATCTTTGAAATTGGGATACATCTTACAATCAAAGGTATAGCATGGTTTGAAAGGCAAAATTCCCATTTAACAGCATTTAAATCGTCGTAAGCCTTATCATCATGATTTGAGAATATGCTATCCTGGGATAGTCGGGCTTTCAGGAGGCTTCCTGGCTCCTGGCAGCTTGCCTTGACCCCAGTCTCTCACGGCCCCACCTTGGACAGTCCACTTGCCACCTGCCAGATGTGCTCGGCTCCTGTCCTGTGCCCTTGCTCACCACACCACCCCTTCTGATGTGCCCTTTTCACAACTAAATGATCACACCAGTTACTGAAGCCTCCAGAAGATTTACTGGACCATCCGGAAGCATCACAGTCTTCTCTTGCTATAGGATTGTCTGTAGTCCTAGCTACTGCTTCCATCCATTCATCAGTACTTATGCTTCTGGTCTTGTAGACTTGCTGCACTTTCTGTGTAATAAATGTTGCTGTATGCATTTAGCCTTAAAAGCAGAATTTCTGGACTCTTCATAAAACAACTACAACAGACTTCTGCTCCTCAGGTGAAACTGTAAAACTAATCCGGCACACATCAGTAATGGACAGCTATCCAAGAATGCACAAGCTCACTGTTATAAACTGAAGCTGCAAAGATCACTGTTTCCAACGTTCATCAAACTGATGAACATTCTGTTCCCTACAACTTCTACATTCTAAGATTTGCTTAGACAAGGCTTTGAAGTGCACCATCGCATAGGATGAGGAAGGGGTGCCTGCTCTTTTGTACTCGCAAAAATAGGGGTTCTGTCCAGTCACTGTGTTAAGAATAAAAGGTCAGTACTTCGTGACACTCTTGTAAGTGGCTTAATTTGTTGCCCTTTTTTTTTCAGGTTTAATTCCAACAGGTGAATTGATGTTCTCTATAGAAAGCAGGTTCAAAAGGGTGAGTGGATAAAATGCATGAACTTCCATTGAAACCCAGTAGACAAGATTGTTAAATTTGAGGATTTTCTTTCAGTTATTTGACTGCTCTGAAGGAAAGCTGTGCTGGACAATTGCCAGGAAACAGTGGGAAAGACCCAGGCCCATTCTTCTTGGCGGCAGGCTGGAAAGCATGTATGTTTGGGAAAACAAATCATCACTCTTGCCTCACACTATATCCAAAAATTAACTGGAAATAGATTGTAGACTTAAATGTAAAGGCTAAAACCATAAAACTTTCAAAAGAAAATGCAGGGGGAAATCTTCATATTCTTGGGGTAAGCATGGCTGGATCGGGCCAGGTACACTATTCCCTGGGCACCATTTTTCAATTCAGGGCACAGGAAGATTCAAGACTATTTTGGTCTTGAATCTAAGCCATGCTAACTCATCTAGCCCTCAATACCTATCACATTTGATTGAACTCAGTTCTTATCTGTTGTCAGTCTAGGTTAGAACCCAGAAGGATGATTCATTGACACCTTCCCTGATCTCTAAGAGCACAGAGTCTAATATTCTTCAGTTTTCCCAGACTTGGGAATAAGTGCCTTGCGGGGACATTGCAAAAAGGTGGATGAGAGGTTGTCTATAAAACACCCAGGTCTCTAGGAGGAAGACACCTCAGATTCACAAGGGTCCACTAGCATAACTCTTTTTCCCAAGAATATGTTCTGACCTGTTGCCAAGAACCTGTCTTTGATCTGTCTCAGGATGTCTGTGTTTAAACGCCCAGAGTTAATGATTGGGTTGGTGGTTGACATGAGGGGATGGTCACTGAACAAAGGCACCCCACCTATCCTCTGCTCTCTGACTTCCTCCCTCTTCTCCAGGTCCCCTATAGCATGTGACAAGCAGAATTAGCTCACATAAAGCTATCAAAGAACTCTCTAATTAACTTAGCCCCCAGGTGTCAAAAGAAACAGCTTAAGTCCCTGAAACATGAAATGAAGATGTGTCCCCACCTTAACGATGTAACACCCCTTCCCTCACATGATGCACACCGTGGGAAGCTCTAATCACATCCATTAGGGACCAAGTTGCTGAGCATATATCAAAGGAATAGGACAGAAGTGAGGAAAGATAATTATGTTTAACAAATGAATTAAAACAATTATACAACCACCCACTGACTACAGAGCTTTGAGCTCTGCTTCAAATAGGATATGAAAAGAATCAGCTGAGAAATAGTATTGCAATCAAAACTGGTCAGCACTTTCAGAGAACTTTTTTCTGCAGGATCAGAATGCAGACATTATTGGTTAGAGAAATCTAAAAGGTGCTCTCTTATCAGATATCTTGTGAACCTACAGTAAATTATTCCCAGTAACATTAAAACCCAATAATAACTGTTTCAAGACATTAAAACCCCACTTCTGATGGTCAGTGGTATTGTTTGTCATGTTTGTTGTAATTTGAAACAGCCAGCATCCTTTGGACACTCTTCCTACCTCTGAGGAATTTTTCCATGTTGACTTTCTACCCCAGGAGAAGCCAGAAATTACTTTGCAAATGATACAAGGTCTGCCCATCAGATGCACCAACATGAGGCTCTGATGGGAGAAGAAGAAGCAAGCACCAAGTAGGTAGGATCTGTTTCTAAGGATGGATGCAAAAGACTGGAGTTCTCTGAGCAGCCATGCCCACGGTTCCATCCAGGGTCAACTGTTGGGGTATCACTGCACTATCTCCCCTGGGCAGTCCTGCAGTGGTACAGCCCCAGAACCTGGCATTGGCCCTCCGGGCATTCTTCAAGGCCCTTGATAATGTTCAATAAAGTTCTTTTCTGTTCAAACTAATTACATCATTGGCTGATACACATTTTGCTTTTCAGAAGTAAAGAATAGGGAAAGAACTCATAAGTGCTTTGAAAACTGTAAAAGACTGTACCGATCTACGGGAGCAACTACAGTGCTTGGCTTTTAAAGGCAAGAAGCAGCAACCTAAGCTTGCAAATAAATAGACCACTCACAAGCTTGTTGAATGTTTGGAATTCTACAAAGTAAAACATGGGTCATGGGATTAATGTTGTAGACGTCCCTTCATAGCCAGATGGATGATGAGTTGGGTTTTCAGAAGTTTCCAAAGCTACTCTTCATGTAGGAACTAACTGAGGCTATTTCTGTACCCATGCTCTGACACTGGACATTGTCCTTTGGGGGGCAGATAGCAGGAAACCCCAAGTTGGTGGGACGATGCAGGTTTTCAGTCCGAGCCTGGCTTAGGTCCCAGCCAAGAGCCAGCATGGCCCACCAGGGACATCACCCACACTCCTTCCTTTGTTAAGCTGAATAATCTTCCATTGTAATTTATTTATTTATTGCATTGCAATTTTATTTATTTATTTATTTATTGCATTTCATTTATTGATATAATAATATAGCATTATAACAATATTTCATATATTATATGTAATATATCATATCATTGGCTCTCTTCCGTCTCTTCCCATAAGGGCACTAATCCCATTGTTAGGGCCCCACCACCATGACCTAATAATCTCTTAAAGGCCTTATCTGTAAATGTCATTACACTTGGCACTTGGATTAGGGTTCCAACATATGACTTTTTTTTTTAAAGATTTTATTTATTTATTTGACAGATAGAGATCACAAGTAGGGAGAGAGGCAGGCAGAGAGAGGGAGGGAAGCGGGCTCCCTGCTGAGCAAAAAGCCCGATGCAGGGCTCGATCCCAGGACCCTGGGATCATGACCTGAGCCAAAGGCAGAGGCTTAGCCCACTGAGCCACCCAGGCGTCCCTCCAACATATGACTTTTGAGAGGGGACACAAACATTCAGACTACAGAAGAGCTATATTTTTTAAAATTATTTTTTAAGAAACAGGAATAATTAACCAAAAGCCATTAATGTAAAAAAAATGATAAAAGTACTTTGTATTACTGTAGACTTATTTTGTAACTGCTAATATTCACTTAATATAATCAATCACTTGGGATGATTAAAAAATGTGGACTCAACAGCCCTGGCTGACAATTTGAGTCGGCATCTAAACTGTATCTGTGTTTTATTTTGTGTGTCCGTGTATTTTGTGTCTTGAGAAAAATCTGATTACAGAGATAAGTAACTGTAGATAAAGGCTGACTCGTGACAATTTGCCTTAAAATCTCAGAGCACCCCTTAATTTAACCCAAAGTCTTGAAGAAAAGATGAAAAAAGTCTTTGCTTCAAAGTTGAATCACTAAGAAGGTCAAATACGTGTTCAGATTCCTAAACAGAAACATGCACATTTTATTATGGCAGCAGAAATTTACACAGTGATGGGTTAGTCCCTCACTTGCTATTGTATAACACTATCAGGTCCCGGAGGAAATCCCAGGGAGGAACATGAATCAAGCTACACCCATTGGGGCAAAATAGTGCACATTCAGCATCTTCGCCTGACCTTTTAAGGGTTACCAGAAGGAGACACTTTGGGCTAAAAACCAACCTGTGCTTTGCTCCCCAAGCAGTCTCCACAGCACACAGCTGAAACCGTGCAAAGGATGGTGCTTCTTTCTTTTCCTAATCCACACTCAGGCACCATACAAAGATAATAAGGCACCATACATTCATCAGTGGGAGGGGTCCTTGTGTAATCAGGCATATTGTTTTGATTTTCTATGCACGGATATTTACAAGCCTCAATTTCTTAAAAGAGCAGTCAGAGTTTAAATTTTCCTGGTTAATTGTGTATTTGGAAGGTCGAAGATAGGCACAATAATGCAGAGAAAAAAACGTATTCAATAATCAGTATGAGGATGAATGAACAATGGCTCTATAAGTGAATGTGATGATGGAAATTCAGGATATATAGCACACCTCGAGTTTTGTTGTCATCATTTTAATAAAAAAATATGAATAAAAATATTTTTAAGACACGTGAGTAAAGACTAGAAGTGCAGCCTTACAGGCTACCCACATCAAATGAGGTCACACATCCATTACATCGAAATTAAAATGGCTTCAAGTTCTCACCCTCTTCCCTCAAAGGAATCTGAAGGTTGAACATTGCTATGCTGTCACTTGGGATGCCATTGTTGGCGCTGTCACCTTGCAAGGACAGAAATATGCACTGGTTATTATGGGATCAGAAGGAAGAGTCCCAGAAACCTGATTTAGGGGAAGAGGGTGAAAAAAATATCAGGGAAGAATAATTGACCTCTGCATTAGAAACTATTGACACACTTTACGTTAACTAATTGAATTTAAATAAAAGAAGTTTAAAAAGAAAAAAAAATCAGGGAAGATGAGTAACCGTCCTTTATTTTCCATATTTTGATACTTTGACCATCATGAGTGCCTGCTGAAGCTGGAAGGACTGCCCCTCCAGGGTTGGTCAGCTCCTAGAGAGAGTTACCCCTCAGCTGGGAGTGAGGTTTTTAAATGCAAAGCAAAGAATCTAGAGTCTGAATTCCTGACCACCTTCTCTGTGGAACTGTTACTCAGGGTCCGAATCACCCCAGGGCCAAGTACCAGACAACCAGGGACAGCCGTTATACCCCAGCTCCTGCTGAAAGTGTCCAAATCAGCCAGTCACAACCTACCATCCCTACTTCCCCATTCCTTCCTACAGAAACCACAATAAAGGCTCTTATCCTCAGTCCCATCCTGATGGAACCTGGTGCTCCCCTTTGTCCTCCCCCACCCCTCCCTGGTGGCTGCGCCAGCCCCCTCCTTCTGGGATCTGTGAGTAACCAATTGTCTTTTCAACGGCAGTGATCTCCTGGTCTGTTGGCCTTACTATCCCTAAATGACAATAAAACCCCTAAGTCCAAACAAAGACTTCCTGGAGGAGGTGATGTATGAGGTGTACGATGTGTGAAGAATATCTGGAAGTATTATCTTTGTATAACAAGCCAGAAAATAGGGTTTTAGGCAGAGAGCAGCAGGTGTGGCCAGATGCAGGTAAAAGAAAGCCAAAGCCATCCACGAATTCACAGGGGCTCACTGTGGTTCAAGCACAGAACCTGTGGAAGGAGCAGGGAAAAGTGGAATCGAAGAGATCATGTAAATGGTGGAAACTGTGGGCTATGTGTTGTGCCTGACCACTGTACTTCCTCATCTTCCTCTTTCTGGGTACACAAGCCGTTCACTCTGGATAATTTCCCCTGTGCTTCACAGTATGAAGGTTCCTCAAAGAGGAAAATAGAGTTACCCTAGGACCCAGCAATCCCACTACTGGGTATTTACCTAAAGATACAAATGTAGTGATCCAAAGGGGCCTGTGAACCTGAATGTTTACAGCAGCAATGCCCACAATAGCCAAACTATGGAAAGAACCTAGATGTTCATCAACAGAGGAATGGATAAAGAAGATGTAATAAACACACACACACACACACACACACACACACACACAGGAATACTATGCAGCCATCAAAAATGAAATTTTGCTATTTGAAATGACTTGGATGGAACTAGAGGGTATTATGCTAAGTGAAGTAAGTCAATCAGAGAAAGGCAATTATCATATGATCTCTCTGATATGAGGAATTTGAAAGGCAGGGTAGGGGGTCATGGGAGGTAGGGAGGGAAAAAATGAAACAAGATGGGATGGGGAGAGAGACAAACCATAACAGACTTAATCTCACAAAACAAACTGAGGTTTGCGGGGATGGAGGGGGTATGGAGAGGGTGGCTGGGTTATGAACATTGGGGAGGGTATGTGATATGGTGAGTTCTGTGAAATGTTTAACACAGATGAATCACAGACCTGCACCCTTGGGGCAAATAATACATTATATGTTAATTAAAAAAAAATTTCACCTGTGCTTTATGCAGTCTGGGGGAGGATGGGCACACATATAAACCCATATAGTGATTGGTCCACCTGACACCAATAGGACCAATCAGAGTCTCCCTGGGATTGATATGTAAATGACAGGAAGACGAGGTTCTCTCTTTAGGCGAGTGACTGGCCTTGCTGGATGGGATTCAGGAGCTGGCAATGGCCATCTTCCTGGACAATTGAAGAGTCTGACCAGAGAAGAAAGCAGCCATATGGAGACAAGTAAACATGAGACATGGACAAATAGAAAACTGTTTTGCCAGTTTCCAGTCCCTAGTTCTTGATTCTGAAATGTTAGTTCTGCAGCTCTTCTTTTGATTTTTTAAAAAGATTTTTTCTTTATTTATCTGACAGAGATCACAAGTAGGCAGAAAGGCAGGCAGAGAGAGAGAAGGAAGCAGGCTACCTGCAGAGCAGAAAGCCCGATGTGGGACTCGATCCCAGGACCCTGGGATCATGACCTGAGCCGAAGGCAGAGGCTTAACACATTGAGCCACCCAGGTGCCCCGTCTTCTTTTGGATTTTTATGAACTTCTGTTGTATCCACCCCTACAGGAACCTGGACATTCCTTTGTTTTTTGTTTGTTTGCTTGCTTTTCCCTTTTGGTTCCTCCAGTTTTCTTTGGATTGCTGCCACTTGCAAGCAAAGGGTCTTGTAAAAATACCACACCAAGGAAATTCACACGTCTTTAGGAGCTATTGAGTAAGTGCCTGTAGGGGAAGGACACAATGAGATGCACATTTTAGAGTGATCATCTTAGAATAAGTTTAGAGGATGAATTGGTGTGAGGATGGGAGGGAAAGGGGCATATTCCTGAAGATGAGATGACAGGTTGGAAGGCCGTTATGGTCATTCTGGCAAAGTATGGTGAGTGCCTGAAACAGAAGAGAAAAGGGGGCCGAGGAAAGATTAAATTTACACAAGGTGAGAAGACTAATGAGACTTTATGAAATCTGAGTTTGTGAAATCGGATATTGCTAGGCTTTTAGCACACTTACTTTGGGATCTAATCTTCAAAAATATTTAAATATCTCTGGTGGTGACAACCCCATCATCTTTCCAGTGATTAAGAACTCTGAAATCTTAATCTGGCCTGGGCTGTAGAATGTCAGCTGCGGCTTGAGCACAACGAAAAGCCGTTGAAGGGTTTTACACTGGTGGGTGGAGCGTGGTCGTGGGATTCCTTTTGCATTTTTAAAATGTCATTTTTGGCTGCTGTGTAAAGAATGGATAGAGAAAAAGCAAAAATAGAAACCAATCATTCTCCAATATTTACGGAACATCTACTATGTGTCAGGTACTGTTCTAAACCCTAAAGACAGAATAGTTAACAAGAAACAAAATGAATTTGATGTCCTCTTGGAGTTTTCATTTTAGTTGTTGAGTGAGAAATGAAGCAAATAAATATACATACATATCAGGGGTTGATGTGGGGTAGGAAGGAAACTAAGCTGAGTGAGTGGACATGGGGTGTGAGGGTTTAGGGGAGCAGGTTGGTATTTTCTATGGGACAGTGTCAGGGAAGTCTCCCTCATTTGAGGAAAGACCTGGAGGAAATTAAGGAACGAGCAGTTGTGCTGATTGGAGAAGAGCATCTCACACAAAGCAAACAGTAAGCCCAAGGTGGGAGCACATCTGGTGTGTTAAAAGAATGACACGGCGACCAATAATGCTGGGCAAAAAATGAGCAAGACGGCAAGTGGTAGGAGGTAGGTAAGGAAGGTAGTGGGGTCAGATCACATAAAGTCTTGAAAGCCCTTGTAAAGATTTGCCTTTAACTTTGTGCCAGATGAGAAGAGCTTGGATGGTTTTGAAGAGGCTTGACTTGATTTAGATTAGAAAAGGATCAGGGCGCCTGGGTGGCTCAGTGGGTTAAGCCTCTGCCATCAGCTCAGGTCATGGTCTCGGGGTCCTGGCATCGAGCCCCGCATTGGGCTCTCTGCTCATCAGGGAGCCTTATTCTCCCTTTCCCACTGCCTGCCTCTCTGCCTACATGGATCTCTCTCTCGATCTGTCAAATAAATAAATAAAATCATAAAGAGAAAAGAAAAGAATCACTCAGGCTGCTGTGTGCAGAACAGACTTGTGGGGTTGTGGGGTGGGATGCTACTTGCATTAATGTAGACTGAGATTTCTATACTGCTGGCATTTGGGGCCACATTAATTTTTGCTATGGGGAGCTGTCCTGTGCACTGACCACTAGATCGCAGGAGCGCCCTTTCCCAATCCCAAGTTGTGACAACGAAAAGTGTGTCCAGACCCTGTCAAAATCCCCTGGGGGAGAGCAGGTGCACAAAACTCTCCTGGTTGAGGACCACTGATCTAGGTGAGAGGGGGTATTGGCCCAGACCAGAGCAGTATAGATGCAGGGGTGGGGAGAAGGGGGGAGATTCTGGGTGTATATTGAAGACAAAACACGCAGGATTTGTAAATATATTAAGTGTGGAGTGTGAGGAAAAGACAAGAGTTGGGATGATTTTTCAATTTTAGGGGCCCGAGGCCCTGGAACAGTGACGTTACCACTTGCTAAGATGGGAAAGACGACGGGAGAAGCAAGTTTGATGGGCAACAGGTGTTTGTTTCTGGAGATGGTGGCTGAATCCACATGGGGATGCCCAACCAGCAGCTGAACACACGAGTCTGGCATTCATGGGTGAGGTCCAGGCTGGAGGCACAAATATGAGCACCGTTAGGACATAGGGTTCAAGCTCTGAGAAGAAGTGGGCTTACCTACGCAGTGAGTATGGACAGAGGTGTGTTTGGCAACATGATAAGGCAGCTTCATGATATCTGTCCCCTGGTATTTGTCCTGTGAGTATGGATGGGAGTGTGTATGGGACTTAGGACTTGCTTTTAACCAGTAGAATTTGGCAAGGTAAGAAGATGTCACTATTATGATCTCATTATATTAAATCAGACTGTTTTACGGATTGGAGTGAGAGGCTATCCTGGACTTGAAGAAGCAAAGAGCCAAGTTCGGAATCACCTGTGGAGAGAGTTATATGGCAGGAAACCGCAAGCAGCCTCTGGGGGCTGAGGATGGTTTCCAGTTAACAGCCTGGAGAATCTCCCTGGCCCGCCCCAGCATGGGCTGCCCCCCAAATCACACAGCTACAAGGAAATGAGTTCTGCCAACACCCGAGTGAGTTTGGAAGCAGAGCCTTCCATAGTGGAACCTGCAGGTGAGAACATAGCTTGGTGGGCGCCTTCTCTCCTCCTTTGAGTGAGACCCAGAGCCGAGGACTCTGGTTAAGCTGTATCTGGCCTCCTGACAGCTAGAGATGGTAGGATAGTAAACTGAGCTGTTTAAAGTTACTAAACTTGTTATTATTTGTTATGAAGTAACTATTAAAAACAAAACAAGAGGCCCAAAATGGAGTTGCTTATGCTAAGCCCCATGTCCCCCAAACCAGACTTAATTATGATTTCAGCTGTCCCAGAAATGGAATCTGAGCCCAGGCAAGCAGACACCACCTGATCCCCACTCCCTCGGACCCCTGCCATCCCCAGAAGCCAAGTCACCTGGCCATAACCAACCTGCTTTGTTTGCCTGACGATGACTTCCTTGCTCCTCCTCTCTTCTGCCTATAAAAGTCTTTCATTTTGTACAGCTCCTCCGAGTTCCTTTCACTCTGCAAGCAGGATGCTGCCCATTTCGTGAATCATTGAATAAAGCCAATAGGTTCTTTAAAATGTACTCAGCTGAATTTTTTTTAACACAACAGAAAACTCAAGCAGAAGGTCCGAGTCCCAGAGCACAGGACTGATGTCTAAAGGTCAGGAAGCTCAAAAAAACCCAGCCAGGAAAGGAGCCATCATCAATGACCAGTGTGGAAGAGGAAGGGAGAGCCAACATCACGATGAAAAAGATAGAATATTTCCAGAGAAGTGGAGGGACTTCTATGTCTATAGGACTGACAGGTTGAGTCAATTGGATCTGAGGGTTAATCATTGGATTTGGCAACTTGGCGGTGATTAGCGATCTTGTAAAATATCTGTGTAGGTGTAGACATGGGACCAATGACTGTTAACAGTGTCTGAAGTGCAAAAAAAATTTCAGGGTTTGGATTCAAATGGGAGCAGTGGATATAAAGAGCAGTGAGCAAGTCTGACTTCTGTTTTGGAGATCAAATCAGTTGGTTTTGCTGATGGATTAGATACGAGAAAAGGGAAAGGGGGAATTTATCCCAGGGGCTGAGGCTTTAGCCAGTAGGAGATGGGGATGCTGTTTACTAAGATGGGGAGACTGGGACAGGAGAAGGTTGAGGAGGGAGCAGGATAGAAATGATGGTGAAAATAAGACTCCTGTTACATATTCATGGAGAAATATGCTGCAGGCAGCTGGCCATGTAATTCTCAGCTCCAAGGGCGGGTTAGGATTAAAGACGTTAACTTCAGAGCCTTCAGCTTCTACAAAGAACTTAAATCAATGATGCTGAATGGAATCGGCTAAACCAGTGGTTTTTAAACTGGGGCTGGGAGGCAAGGAGTTTTGCTCCCAGGGCCGATTGAACAATATCTGGCAACATTTTTGGTGGTCACCACTGGGGGGGGGTGCTGCTGCCATCTAGTGGCTAGAGACCAGAGATGCTGCTAACTGTCCTGCAGGGCACAGGACAGCAGGACAACAGAGAATCACCCACCAGGTATCAATAGTTCTAGGTTGCGAAAGCCTGATCGAGGGAGAGAGAGAGAGAGAGAGAGCAAACGCATAGCTACAGAAGACCCAGAATCAAGCTCTTCAAAGGGGCGGAGATGAAATAGAGAAGCAAATTGAGAATACAGGTCCAGGATGGTAGGAAGAAAAACCAAGTGATTAAGAGGGCACTAAGGAAGCGGGAACCTAGAGACACTGAGTACATCCACGTTTGCTAGTGATAGGCGTGCATGGTGCATGGACCGCCTATGAGAATTCACACACCTTGCACATTTTTAAGTGGGCATCTGAAACTTTTTAATTATAAACTTTTCATCACAATATATGTATATTTTATTAACTAGGTGTTGAAAATATTAAACATTTAAAAAATGAGATAGAGGGCACCTGGGTGGCTCAGTCACTAAGCAGCTGCCTTTGGCTCAGGTCATGATCCCAGGGGCCTGGGATGAAGGCCCACATTCCTGATCAGCAGGAAGCCTGCTTCTCCCTCCCCCGCTCTCCCTACTTGTGTTCTCTGTGTGTGTGTGTGTGTGTCTCTCTCTCTACCAAATAAATAAATAAATCTTTAAAAAGAAAATGAGATAGGAATGGATCGACTTCATTGGAATAACATTTGCTTGCTACAAGTTGATTTTTTTAAAAGCAGAACAGTCTCATTTTTTGTTATTTTATTTCCCAAACCACACTGGAATGGAATGAAACCATTAAAATCCTTACTTGTGCCTTTCCCTATTATGTCCCTAAAAATATGTAGTTTAATTTAAATATGAAGGAATGAGTGTCACTAACCAAAACTGATTGTTATTCTGATGTCAGAGCACTTCCAACATCTGCCCAAATCCCCTTTCCGATGTTAACCTTTACCCTAATAAGGAGAGGAAGCCCTAAAAGCAGAGCCCCAGGACTGCCCACAGAAGGGCATTATTTGAAACAAAACTGGTATTTCAACTTTGGTATCAGCCCAATTCCTACACTCTAATAAGATCTGAGAGGAGTGTCTTGATCTTCCAGGAAGGAGAGGAGTATCCTGATATCAGACCCAAGAATGGGCATATCATCGATCCTACAGAGCACACATGGAGTTTGGATCTGGAAATGGACTCCCTTAAAATGATCTGCACATAAGGATTCTTTATAGAGATTTTTCAACTACCCTTGGGGACATGGTACCCTACACCCTCAGGTGGAGACAAATATTTTACAAGCTATGCTGGGAATGAGGTGGGGAGAGAAATATGGAGGTTGTTATAGGAAGATAGAAGGTTAAAGGAAGTCTTTGTTTTGGGTTTTTTCCTTTTGTTTTTCAGAAAAAGGTCATTTGTCTTCTGACTGGAAGGATCCATTGGAACGAGAACTTGATATTGACCCTGGGAGTGGAGGCCTGGAGAGGGCTGGAGGGAACAAATCCCAGACACAAGGAAGAACAAACCCCAGCTGGGGATGTCTGCTCTTCTCAATAAACCTGCTCTGTCTTCAACTCTTTCTGTGTTCCTTGTACATTTCTCCAATTACCATGTAAATTCCATGATGCCAGGGACTTTTCTGTGTCGTTTGCCACAGATTTACACTCAGGGCAGTGTGTAGCACTGACTAAATATTTGTTGAGTAAATGTCTAAAAACAAATTAAAAATGGATACAAATGTAGGTATAGATTTGATTGGGTGGTGGTAAGATAAGGGAATTCCTACACAAAGGGCTTTTATTTTCTTGAAGTGTGACACTAGTGATGAAGTTTTGGAACACAGGTGAAGTTTGGTGGGGTGAGGTCCAGAGCCGATGACCAAGAAAGGATTCTTGAGACGTCTTAGGTGCAAATGGTGGTTTTATTAAAACACAGGGACAGGACCCAAGGGCAGAAAGAGCTGCTCAGAGAGAGGCATGGTTGACTGGGAGCTGAGGAAGGTGAGGACAAAGGGGGTGTCCAGAAGGACTGTCATATGCTAAAGAAGAATTTCAGGATAAGGGAGACCTGGTTATTGTCAAGTCAAGGCTGTTTTGGCCTCTAATGAGGGAAAGCATGAAGACAGTCGGGAGTTTCCTGGAGATATGTTACATTCCTCCTATCACACATCCTTGTCAGTGGGCTTTGGGCTTATAAGAAATTCAGTTTTATTACACTTCCCTCCCCCTTAGCCTCCCACAATTTTATGGAGGGGAGGGTGATGGTAGGGCTTCCGGAAACTGAGGTATGGGTCTCTGGAAGTCAGGCTATTGATGAGAAAGCTTCTTCCTTCCTTGTAAGTCGCTAGGACATTTGTAGATGGAGGGAGACTCCTGTCCTGCAGGACTGGGATCTCTATCAGTTAAGCATCGTTTTTCCTTTAGGGCAGCCAGGAGTGCATGAGGAATGTTACACATATGGCATGGGGAGAGGGTGTAGGGTGCCAGTTTCTGCTTTGTCATAAGCTTGCCTTCTGCTCCCTCATCCCTAGGACAGGAGCTGGGAGTGAGGTGACATAGTTCAGAAGAGGTGGGGGTAGGGATTGTTGAGGCAAGTCTTGAAGGTGTGAAACGGTCATCCATTAGAGGGAAAGCAAACTCACCAGAGAGACAAGGGAGTTTGAAGCCAGGGTTGAGTATCCACTGGAGAATTGTGGTCAAGTGTTTTAAAGTACAGCAGGTTGGCTCAGCTGTATGATTCCTTCCTGGTTTCTGGTGCATGCCGCTGGCATTGGTAGAATCATTTCTAAAGAAACAAAGCAAAAGAGGATAGGCCGTTCTTTCAGAAACGATGATGAATCAAGTTTTGAACATGCTGGGTTTTGAGGCACAGGTGGGGCATCAGTGAAATAGCATGAGTAGGTAGTCAGTTACATGGGCCTGGTGGGTAGGAAAGAAACAGATGGTCATGTATCAGTGGGAGAGATGTTGGCTAGGGAATGGGAGCTGAAACCAAGGGCACAGTTGATATCACTACAAGAGAGGGTAGCTTGGAAGAGAAAGGTTAACTGAACCACCGGGGAAACCCTGATGGGAATGTCACATGCATTTCTCAGGCATGCCAATGTTGACACAGATTACTGTAACTCCTGGGGGCCAGAAGCCATATCTTTGAGATTCATTCATTCTCTGCCTCGGGCATAGCGTGGGCCACATTGAAGGTAATTCTAAAATTCATTCCGATTTGATTTCATTGCACTTTTCATTTACCAGAATCTTGTCATGGTTTGCTAGTGTATCATTTTCTCGAAAAGATTAAATAAGGAACATTTTACAAATATGAGATGAATGCCTGAAGGGATTTTGTTTAATTCATTCATTAGCTCGGGAACCACTAAGATGTTACCACCACTTCAATCAAGAATCTCCAGGCAGACACATATACAATCAGTAATACTTAAACGAATTTGCTTTGATAGATGCAAATAGATATGCAAATAGAATGCAAATGGATGCAAAACTGCCTTCTACCAAAGGAAAGGGGGTCAACTGTACTTCCAGTGTACAAAATTCACTTACATATAGCTAGACAAGATCATCTGCATCCACATCAATTATGTACAATCTATAGAGTTGCAAAATAGCTCAAAGACAAGAAATGCACAGAATATCCCATAGAATTGGTCAGGCCAGAAGGGTACATGAGACAACACCTGTTTTCCCTTGGAAGACACTGTAATCTTTTAGGTTCATTTCAATGTCCTTCGTGATTTTGCCTATGCTTTAAAAGAAAAAAAAGTTACCCTTATCATTCTTATCAGTTTGAAAAAAAACTAATAAAATACTAGTCTGTTATAAAATACACATGGAAGAATGTTCTGGCACTATCATACCCAATTTGGGGTACTAACTGATTAGGAAGATGAGGCAGAATTTGGGAGCCCCTAGAATGAGTCTGTTTCAGGTTGGAATGGGAAACATTTAAGAATCAAACTAAATGATCTCAAATCCACTCTGGAATGAAACAGGTTATAAGGAAAATACAGAAGATGTTGAAATGGACCTGTTGGCTCATTGTGAGCTTTCCTGGTCAAATGGAGACCTCTACCATGATGCTTGTCCTCCATGTCCCACCCATCCCATACGTGCTATCCTGGCACCAAAGGGCCACCAGACTTTAGGCTCAGTATGCAGTTCCAAATGGAAACCCTCTGTTCCCACAGTAGTGGACAGGATGACTCTGGTTGCTGGTGGAAGCGTCAGCTGCTTTAGTCCAACAGTTCAAGAGAGGATCAGAAGAGCATAAGGGATGATATTGGAAAAAAATGCTCGGACGAATTTCCAGAACACAATATTTCTCTTTGCAATTTTTGAGTGTTCTGTAGCCAACCTGCCAAAAAAAAAAAATGTGAAAACTATAAATAGAGAGGAGTGGGAAGAAGAAATGAGGACCTGTCACAGTGCCAGCAAAAATAGGGAACTGAGAATTTTCCAGAGATTCAGAGTCAAAGGGGGTTAATATTTACTTAGAAAAGAAGTCGTGGGCACAAGTTCTAGGATGAAATGAAGGCAAGAGAGGGAAGTTAGGGAATCGAGAGAGAGAGAGACTTGAAGATAAAAAAAAGTCAACTTAAAGTCTCATTCCTCATTAAGGAAAGTACAGATCAGAGAAGAGGGGAGAGACTGGGATATAGCTGATCGCCGATTGTGTCTGGCTCTGATTAGAAGCTTTGTATCCACTTTTTAATTTCATCTTCCAGCCTGTTTCCTGGATTCCAGATTCTATTTCCTATGAAATAGGTACCATCACCAAAGACGAGAGTCAAACATGTAAAATCTTTAACAGCGTGGACAACTAACTAACCAAAAGCTGTCCCGGGGACCCCTGCAGAGTCAAGTGTTACACGCCCAGTGCCTGGACCGCGAGGCCATGGTAGGGATCTTGGGAAGGGTTCAGGGTAGGGAGACACACAGCAGGTTCTGGCCAGAGGCTAGTCACCAAACTTTGTGTGGCTGAAGGGGTGTGTACCAGCTGAATGTCAGCTCCCAGATGAAACTGAGGGAAATGTCCTTTGGGAAGGTTTCCGCTGACTCTCTGCCTTTCCTTCGTCCTCCCCAGGGTGTTCCATTAGCATTTGGGGTCTGGGGTCTTGCCTGTTGCTCCTGGCTTTGGTGGGCCACGCCACTGCCACAGACAGGGCTCCAAGTGGCAGTGCACTGTATGGGGTCTTGACTGTTCCCTCCTGACTCTTGGAAGGAGAACAGGCAGCAGGGATTTTCATTCTCTTCAGCAACCCCAAGATCAGTACCCCAGGCTGCACAAGCTCAGGTTCATGTCTTTACCAAAGGCCGGCAATAATTTCAGAAAGGAATGACAATGAAGGTAAAAAACAGTTCAACTACTCGCTCATCTGGACTTCTAGAGCAGGTGGGGTTCCCAGACAACTTTGTTCCGTCGGTCTGGCACCCTTGCCCCCCACCTCGGTGCCTTGGTGATGAGTGTGGGCCTTGCTGTTTGCGCTGCCTGAATTTGCCCTTGTCGCTTATTAGCACTGTGGCCCTAAAAGTCTGAGAGGCTAAAAGTCATGCCTCTCAGAGCCAATCGGAATAGCTTATTAGGCCTATTGATTTTGGCATAGTGGGCCTGTGCGGAAATCTCTCTTCTTCATCCCTCCTCCTTCTCAGTCTTCCCCTCCTCCACCTCTTCCTCCTTCTTCTTTGATGTGTAAACCAAGATATTTGGGGAGCAGGGAATGATGTGATGTTTGGGATTTACTTTAAAATATATTCCAGACCTCCCCTCTCCCCCAAAAACAAAAATACAGGCACTTTGGGGGCAGTAGAAGGAGGAGGGCCTATGAAACAGTTGGGGAAGCAGAGTGATAAGTACTCGGAAGGGCCGGGATCCTTCTGCTCTACACACTTTGGTGTATGCTCGAGAATTTTCATAATAAGAGTAAACAAACAAAGACCAAATAATGAGGCTTTCATTCCCTATATCCAAATGACCACAACAGGGCATAGAATGCACTTTCATAGTTGCTCCCCTGGCAATTTATTCTGATTCTCCAAATAAGATTCCAGCTCTCATCCTACCTGTCATAGTCTCTGGATATTGACTGGGCACGTTTTCCTCAACAAGGCCTTGCCAGGCCCACTGCTAGGGAATGTATTGTTTCAGATTCTGTACTCAGGTTTTAAAGATTTTTTTTTTTTTATTTATTTATCAGAGAGAGAGAGGGGGAGAGAGCGAGCACAGGCAGACAGAATGGCAGGCAGAGGCAGAGGGAGAAACAGGCTCCCTGCTGAGCAAGGAGCCTGATGTGGGACTTGATCTGAGGACCCTGTTATCATGACCTGAGCCGAAGGCAGCTGCTTAACCAAGTGAGCCACCCAGGCGTCCCTGTACTCACGTTTAAAAAAAAAGTGACCAGTTTCCCGTTTGGAGTGACTCGAATGCAAGACTCACAGTAAGCCATTGTCTTGCTGTGTCCCATCCCTTTCTAAGGACTGCTCCTGCTATCTCTGGGAGATCACAGCATTGGGAGGGGCAGCCCAGTCCTGGGCTATTACAGCAAAGCTGCAGCCTGAAGGGCACGGGTGAGATCTGTGGTTTGAGCTGTCAGAGTCTCACGGAGAAAAAAAAAGAGAAATGAATCATCATTTGACCATGACATTCCCACTAAAGGGGAGGACAGTGGGAGAAAGAGCAAGGGAAGAGGAAAGAAAAATCTCAAAATAAATGTGGGGTGGATGGCAGGAGGAGGGGGGGTCTCGGAAATTGGGGGCAGGTGTGGCGATCGAACCAACGCTAGCCACAAACACACGATTCCGCCCATTCTAGAGCGGACTGGACATAAACATGCTCCCACATCTACTTGTCGGCTGCGTTTTGTCGGCCGGCCGGTAGCGAAGTGATTCTTTAAGAGCTCTGAGAACCCAAACTTGTGGCCGCCCCGCAGCTGAGCTGAAGTGGAGCTGGGAGCGGCCCAGACGACCCGAGGCTGCCAGCTGACCACCTTCCTCCCTACTGATCGCTGGAGCCAAGCTCAGCGGGGGAGAAGCCACGCTCGCGGGTGGGTGCCGGGGCTAAGGGCGGAAGCCGGGTTCCCACAGACGCCTCCGCGCCCAGGTGGCTGCAGCGGCGGCGCCCGGGACCGGGGGCCTGACACCCGGACGCTCCCCCCTCTCTGGACAACCGGCCGCAGAAGTAAAGGGCCAGCATCCCGCCACGGCTATGCTTCCCGCGGGACAATCTCGGGAGAAGGACCTGGAAGAGGTTCGCAGGCCGATTTTCCGAGGGAAAGGGCGAGGTGGGGAGGGAGCGCCCCTGACCCTCCCCGCCCTCCCTTCTCCCGCTCACCCGGCATCAACAGCGGCGGGGCTGCCCTGCAGAAACGTAGGCGAGGTTGTAGTGTCGCCCTCCGCCGCTCGGCGGCAGGACCACCTCCTGGCTCCACGGCAGCGGCCGGTGCGCCTCTCTTGGCGGAGGCAGGCGGAGGCGGGCCTGCGGCGTCCTCTTTCATTGGCCGGGCGGGGGCGCTGCCATGTTGGAGCAAGCGGTGCCTTCTGTGCGGTGGAAACGCCATGGCTTCAGCGCAGACTCCTACCTTTCTTCCTCGCTCGAGTGTCGGTGCTGAGAGGCGGCGGTCGGCGGGATGGAGATAAGTAAGATGAACCTGCCCAAGGGGCCGGACACGCTCTGCTTCGACAAGGACGAGTTCATGAAGGTGCGCGCCTGGGCTCTGCTCCCCGGAGCCGGGCTGTGGGTGGCCTGCCCTCCTTGGCCCTCCGGGGCCTCTCCTCGGGCTTCTCCTGCGGGCTTCCTGGGCCGTCCCCGCCCCGGACGGGTCCTCGGCGGGGAACTCACTGCACTTCACAGTGAGTCTCTTGGCCTCGGGTGGGCTAGGTGCAGCCTGGAGAAAGCACTCCTGTGAAATCGTGCACATTGAGTGAAAAGGCCTGAAAGTTCAGGGCAAGTGGTTTTGAGCTAAAGGTAAAAGCCCGGGACCCGTAGGACCCGCCTCTGGTACCGTGCGGCACAGTCAGACCGCCGCTCCCCCGGCCTGACAGAAGCCTCCCAGTGCCTTGTGCCTAGAAGCTGAGCGACTGTGCATTGAACACATCTCTGAACACACGTACTTACCAGGAATCGGGTCAAAAAGGCACTTAACCTAACGTTTATGCCTGACTTTCGTCTTAAGCTCCCAGAATGAGAAATCTGAAAGACTGTACTGACCTTACTGGTTCTGGTCCAGTACTACAAAGCATACCAAACTCCTTTTCTAAAGTTTCCCTACTTCTCTTGGTGAGGTCAGCCTGAAGCTGGCAGCAGATAACTGTAGGACATAAACTTACAGAATAGAAATTTAAACTGAAAAGACTTTACTGACAGGAAAGGTTCATCAGACATAGCCTTGAAAATGTCCCAAGGTTTGAATTAGAGCCAGGGGGAGCTTTATCTGTTTTCTGTATCCCTCTGGGTCTGTACTTAAACTATCAAAACGTATATGTTTAATTTCTAAGGATTGGGATTTAGTAGCTGGTTTCAGTTTTAAAAAGTTTTGGCTCTGTAGGTACCTAAAATTCTGAAAAGAGTTTGAATTTCTTACTTTTTTATGGCTTCAAGTCATAATATGTTTTTTTCTTTTTTGGGTTAACCAGCTAGTTCCTTTTTGATACTTGCATTCAGATCACATCTCCCAAACTCTGGCTTTAAAAGTGCTTATGTCTGGATCCTCTGCGGTGTGGCCATATCATTTTTAATATGTAGGGATGTCTAGACGAAGGTATATTGTACTCTTGTCCTTGTATGGTGATGTTAAGCCACTGTAATAACAGGTGTAAATTGAATGGAGTGTCTGAAGGAGAGCACAGAGTGAATTCTCTGATCCAGAAACCTTTTGTTAACGAAGGACACGTGATGAGGAGAGAGGTCATTGGAAGAAGAAAAGGCACACACACAGACTTAAAGAATGTCAAAGCACGGAAGTCTCTTTAGCTTGTCTGTCTTTGGACTTCGTCAGGCTTTCTTTGAGCCTAACACTAGCATTTTCTCGCAATTCCTCGCCCCGCCATCTTTCTCACTCTGAGCTGACAGAATGCCTTTGGTCAAAGCAGCTTTGGAAAATAGAAATCTCAAAATAGCAGTTCTAAAGTAGGACTTAGAGGTAGGAAGAGAGCAAACTGGGAAAGTGGCTAGAATGCCAGCAATTCCATATTCTTTCAAGGCTCTGACATTTCTGAATATAATGTACAATTTGTAGTGTTAATGAACGTGACCCCTTCATACATAGAAGGAAAATACATGGAACAGCTGTTCTGTGTAAAGTGGTATTGATCTTCTATGTGGGAGCTGGAGATAAAGGTTATATGCAATTTGTGTTTCCGTCAGAGAGATGTTAAGTTACAGTTCCGAGGCAGAAATGAGTGGAGAGCTTGCTGTCAGGGTTGTATTTCTACATAGGTGTCTTGTTTGGCACATTTTGGAGTGAGACTGAGACGGTCAAAAGGGAGATGGGGTGGGGCTGCGGGTTGCACCTTGGACACTGCATACATTGAGGGGTCCATGTTGATGCAGTCTTCATGGTAGAGCTGCAGTCAGGTTTACAGCAGGAAGTTGCATGGTCATATCTGTTGAGTTCGAGCTGACTGGTGGCAAGAGACTACTTAAAAAGTCATGTTTATGAGATCTAATGAGAAATAGAAGGGGAAAGGTATGCAAAAGAGGTAGGTGATCAAAGTGCAGGAATGGCAGATGGGGAAGGGTCACCTGGGGCAGAGGCACTGGCAACATCATACTTTGTCGGCTTAGAAATACGAAAATCCTTTGGGTTGACAGCCAAATAATAGATGAGCAGGACATAAGGTATTGGTAGTAGGGGGAGAAAGTGGCATAACAGATAAATTAGACCATTTACATGGGTGTGCTATTGACATCACATGTAGCCTTCCTCTTCCATCTCAACATATGACTTCATCTCCAGTCGTACAGAAAAATTAGCAGCCATCCCACGGGACCTCCTCCATCCTGCTGATCATGAGCCCATTCTTGTATTTGTCCCCTTCTCCTCGCCTGGTACGGGGAGGGGCTCTCCTTCCTCCTCGGGTTCAGTCTCCACTCTGGCTCGGAGTCCATGCCCTCCCGCCCTTCCAGGAGCCTGCGAGGATCCTCTCCCCTGCACTCCTTCCCATCACGCGCTCCTGTTTGATCCTCTCCCACTTGACTGCCCCACCTCTAGGTATTGCCCTGTCACTGACGCGCATCACAGCCCGTGCTCAGGGGTTGACTTGACTTTCCCACCTTCCACCCTTCAGGCCCTGTCGTTCCACTAAAGAGTTCTTACCAAAACTGTTTCTAAGTCAGCGCACCCGACCTTTCTCTGTCTCCTTACTCGACATCGCAGTAGACCAAATGCTCTGCATTGCTTCCTGTCTTTCTTCTACCTCTCTGATGTGTCTCCTGTGCAAAGTCATGCTCCTGGTAGCCACTGAATGCTGATTATGGGCTCAGCCCCGTGTTCCTTTCTTTCCCTAGATGACCTTTTGTGCAGCTTCATGACCACCTATCAGCAGGTAAGGCAGATTCCTGTCTCTGGTCCACACGCCTCCTGAGCACCAGTTCTGTGTATCGGACTTGCTGACTTTTCTTCTCGGATGTGTCTGTGGCCCCTCAGACTCATCAGGTTCAAGACGGAATTCATGAGCACCTCCTCCACTGAAAACCACCTTTCTTATTCTATTGCCTCTCTCAGTAAACACTTCATCCGTTTAGCCTGGAGTCGGGAAACCAGAAGTCAACTCCTACTCTGTCACCTTTCCAAAATCTAGTCTGTCACACCAAGTCCTGTGGATTTCGCTTCCTAAACCTCTTGAGTCCATATACTTCTTTCCATCTCTTCTCGTACCTTTGCAGCGCGCCCTTGCCGTCACACCGTAGAAGCTTCTCACCCAGTCTCCATGCGCCTTCCTTGTCTTCCTGGCCCCTGGTCTACACTGCAGGCAAGCCACTCTTGTCAGAATGCGGATGTGATCTTGTATGTACCAGGTGACTGGTCAGTCCACCAGCTCTTGAAAAACCATTTTCCCACGCACTCGAACGTATTTCAAAAAGAATCAATCCCCCATGGGGTAGTTTTCCTTGGTAGACAGTTTGTTTCTGTGCTGAGCCATCTGCCTCCTTCGAACTTCTCTGTGTCAGTTCCTCTCTGGAACCTGTGGCTTCGTTGGCACCCTGGGTAGGCACATGATGACCTTTTCCATGAGAAGTGAAGGCAGGAGCCCTCTGGACGGTGAATGTATGTACCCTCATGTTCCATAGGTAAGGGAACCATGTGTGGGGGTGGGGGTGTAAGTCCTTGAGGCTCCTCCCTTTCTAATTGGGTGAACTGGGAATTTTGAGACAGGAAGCAGGTCCTGTGTGTCCTTGTTTGCAGGGAGCATGCATTCTGATGGACAAAACGGAAAAGGGGAAGAATGAGCAGCTGCTCAGATCTGTTTGTACTGTGCTGGCTGATTAGCTGTGACCTGCAGATGTGGGTCCCATCCTCGGCTCTGCTCTCTGCCTGCTTATGTCTGACTTGGGGCAAATCACTCGCCTCCGGCCTTCTGTTTGCTTGTTAGTATAATGAGGTGGTGCTTATCTATGTGATCTTTGCCGGCTCCTCTGAAAAGACTCTAGTCCATCCTGGCTTGCAGATAAGGAAACTGAGGCCTGAGGTGTGATGACTTCCTTTAAAGCCACACAGCTAGTTGGGGCCAATCACAGGCCAGATCTCCTGACCCCCACGCATCAGTCCTTGGAAATCCTACTGTAATATGTTCCTTTCCAGAGGCCACAGGTGGGAACTGAGGGAAGTGGGACAATCAGAACATTAAGAATAGCGCAGAAGATGGCACAATGTCCGCATGCCTTGGCACCTGCATTTCGCCAATAGGGCCACCTCTTACCTTAGAAGAAGTTCCCACAGGGCTCATGATCTGGATGCCTGGCCTGGAGCTTAGCTACGGTAAATGGGACCAGAGGGAAGTGATGGCTGTTTGAGGTGGACTTTGTTGACGGTGGCTGGAGATAGCAGCTGACAGAGGAGGAAGAGGGAAGAGTGACAGATGGCAGATAGCCGCAGGCCCGCAGGTCAGCCACTGTTGCCCAGAGTCGCCCATCCCCAGGAGCCGTATTCGTATCACAGGAGCTGAGTGCTTACCCTGTGGGTTCTTAATTCGATGTCACGTCTTGATGACAAGATTCCATTCTCTTCCGCATCAGTTTGAGACAGACATCGTAATGAAATTCTAATTAGTCAAATATGGAATGTAAGCCTGGAACTCATTTTATAGAGAAATTTTCTTATGTGAACTACTTTCCCTGATGGTAGAGGAGTTGTGACGATGTAACATCAGATAAAGTTTATCTGATTGGCACTTGTAAGAAGGGTTCCCGGCAAAAAAG
Source organism: Mustela lutreola (assembly GCF_030435805.1). Taxonomy (NCBI): domain Eukaryota; kingdom Metazoa; phylum Chordata; class Mammalia; order Carnivora; family Mustelidae; genus Mustela; species Mustela lutreola. Next base: position 68,700,595 of record NC_081304.1, on the reverse strand, counting down.
AACCGTTTTTTTGTTGTTTTTGTCCTCCCTTTTGATCTTTCCTTTCCATTCCTTTTTTTTTTTTTTTTTTTTTGTCTTGTGAGCGGTCATCTGATTTATAAAAAGATGCAACAAAAAGTAAAATGGTACAAGATAATCAGTTTCAAAACATAAAAAAGTGACTGTCTTTAGCCATAGCTCAGAACAGAGGAACTGGGTAAGGAGAATTGCTTGTATGAACTGGCAACAGGAAGTTGGTAAAGGAGAGCTGAGGAACTCTATTAAGACATAGGAGTGAGGGGCTCCATCATCATCTGGCATTCGCTCAGTGTCGTCTATATGGTTAGAGATGTCCATGATGGGAACTCCAGCAATCTTCTGGGTCTGGGTCAGCTGATGCCACAGTGTAACACTCTGAATTACTTCTGTACTGAGCAGTCATCTGCATAGTTTGTCTTGTGTGTATGTGGTAATCGTTTGAATCTTGGCTCTTTCGCAATCCTTAGAGCCTCTTGATACTTTTACCCCGGTTTCTCAGTTTCAGCCATTACACAGTCAGTTGTACAACTGGTACACTTGGCACACAGGCCTTCCATCATTGACCGGTCAAGTTTGGCCTAAATAGAAAAGTTGATAAAGTCGGTACCAACCAGGATGTGGTAAGTCGGCCCAGCTGTGTGTTTATATTGGAAAAAGCAGGAGGGATGTTGGGGGACTTCTCTTTCCTTGAGTGCATGGGATCCTTCTTTTCTTTCTTTTTAGGTTTTAATCTGTCCTTCTCTCAGAGAAGGATCTCAGAGCTAAGCATTCGCTTCCTGGTCACCTACTTTCTTGCTTTCTCTTGCTTCCCCATGTTCACATCATGCCCATTTCTCCTTGCTTTTGATTTTCTAATTCACTCTTTGTAGTACCATAAAACTTATTTAAATAAAATGTTGGTCTACTAAGTTATTGATTATTAGTAAGTTCTTTGTTCAAAATTTCAGAGCAAGAAGTATTATGTAAATATATCATTTTGTTATTTAACTAGTCTTACAACATTTAGCATCAAATTTCTTGAAACATTTAAACAAATTAATCACAAACTGGGACTTGGGCTCTTTCTTTCTTTCTTTCTTTTTTTTTTTTAAGTAATCTCTATACCCAACATGGGACTTGAACTCACAACCCTGAGATCAAGACCTGCACGCTCCAGTGACTGAACGAGCCAGGTGCCCTTTGGGCTTTTTGTTTTTAAGTTCCTCAGGTGAGGGGGTGCCTTAGTGGCTCAGAGGGTTAAGCTTCTGCCTTCAGCTCAGGTCATGGTCTCAGGGTCCTGGGATTGAGGCCTGCATGGACACTCTGCTCAGCATGGAGCATGATTCCCTCCCTCTCTGCCTACTTGTGATCTCTCTCTCTGTGTCAAATAAATAAATAAAATCTTAAAAAAAAAAAAGTTCCTTAAGTGATTCTAATGTGTGACCAGTGTTGAGAACTCTAGCACTGGATAATTCCTTTAAATAGCTCAAGAAATTAATTTTGAAAAGCGAACTAAAAGCCTACATAGATTATGATTGGTGTTAAATTGAGGGGAAAAAAGAGATAAAGAGAAGAAACCAGCTGGAACAGAGTGTAATTAGGTACTCAAATATTTGTTAGATGGATAAATACATTTACGGAATGTAGGGTTGTTTTTTTTTTTTTTTTGTCTTCATAAATATGTCAAATGGGTATATAAATTCAACAAAGGAGTTTGATATAAAATTGATGAAAATGTTAGAACAGAAGTTTTTTAGAATTTCAGTGTTACTATTTCATGATGCTTTTAAGATGATCTCTCTGTAGATGGTGGGAAGATCTTGTTAGCATATGTTTTTAATTTCTCAAGCTTGAATAATTTAGTCACCGAACAAAGATTTAGAATGAGTTTTGGGAGACACAAGTCCTAGATTATGTCCCCACCTAGCTGGGTCAGAGATTTGAGAGCAGGGCTGGAGGGAAGAGCTCCAAGGACATTTTTGTATACATGCTGATACCTTGGGCGGGAACACTTCCCACACTTCCTGTGGCTAGCTCCTTTGTGTCATTTGGATCTCAACTCATTGTTCTATATTTCCTGGTTCATCCAAGTTAAAATACATCCCATTTGTCACTCAGACCTTTACTGTGTCCTGTTTTCTTTTTAGCTGTGATCACTATTCATTAATCACTATTTGATCACTGTTCATTAATATAATGTTTGTTTACATATTTATTTTCTCATTTCTGCATTAGAATATCTGCTCCTTAAAAGCAGAGACCTTGTCTTTTCTTTTCATGACTGTGTCCCCAGGTCTTAGAGCAGAGCTGGAGTTGCATGATAAATATTTGAGGAATATTTATGGGATATACAGGGACATTTATTCATCTCTGTTGTCCATTGTTTTCAAGAATGGTTGGAAACACACACATACGTGAGCTCACACAAACTTTCTATGTCTTTCAACCCCTATGTAGTGTGCAGATTAGTGCTTAACTATTTTGGTTTTTTGTCTCGATGAAATGGGACATGTTTCAGGGCAGAGCTCATAAATTTCATATGCCCTCTTAGTACTTCACATCTTTACAGAGTGATGGTTCTGGGGATTCTGCTTCTCGTGGAGATAGTATATAGTGATTTTATAAGTCCATGTATCTGGGAAGGAGTGTTTTACTTCTTGGCAGTTTAGAGAACTTCAATCTTTCCAAATTCTATGTAATTTTCATAGCATTAAAGCTACTAATTTCAGATTATTGGTAAGTTTTAAATGATTAATTCCCAGGTTACTTTGAATTAGTCTTTGTTTGCCATCCCTGATTGCAGCTAGTTAGTAAAGTAGCTAAACCTTTAAACTCTACTTGGTTTTAATTTTGAGTGATGTCACTGCTTCTCTGATGGTTAATGGTTCTTAATTACCTGCAGCATGTCTGGTTTGCTCATTTATTTTCCTGTGTTCCAACACCTCTTGTGATCTCCCAACTTCTGGCCTTTTGGGGGATTTGTACTTTATCTGGGTTCAGATAGGAAATACCCCTGAGTACAAAGAGAAGATATTTTTCTTCTAACTTCACTATCTCCTATTATTAATGTATTACATTGTTGTGGTACATGTGTTACAACTGATGAACCAGCATTGATACAGTATTAATTAATAATCCATGGTTTACATTAGGGTTCACTCCGCTTTCTAAAGTTCTGTGGGTTTTGAGAAATGTATGATGTTATTTACCTACTGTTGGTATCTTACAGCCTAGTTTCATTGCCTTGAAAAACCCTGTACCTCATCTATTTGTTTCTTCTCCTCTCTCTGCACCCTCCTCGCTCACCCCTCAGCCCAGGATCTTTTGACTGTCTAGAGTTTTACCTTTTCAGAGGCACCTGGCTGGCTTAGTTGCTAGGGCATCTGACTCTTGATCTCGGGGTTGTAAGTTCTAACCACCACATTGGGTATAGAGATGACCTAAAAAATAAATAAAAATAAAAATAAAAATGTTGGTTAATTTTTACCTTTTCCAGAATGCCATAGAGTTGGAATCATATAGTATTTAGCCTTTGAGACTGGTCTTTCTCTCAGCAATATGCATTTAAGGTTCTTCGAAGTCTTGTGGCTTAATAATTCATCTTTTAATTGTCGAATAATCCGTTGTGTGGGTGTGGCACAGTGTACCTGTTCACCTACTGAAGGAGATTGGATTGCTTCCAAGTTTTGGCACTTCAGAGAATAAAGCTGCTGTAAACATCCGTGTGCAGGTTTTTGTGTGGACACTAGTTTTAAGCTCTTTTGGGTAAATACAAAGGAGCACTATTACTGATCTTATAGTGAGAATGTGTTTAGTTCTGTGAGAAACTGCCAAGCTGTCTCACACAGTGCCTCCCATTTTGCATTCTGACCAAACAGTGAATGAGAGTTCGGTTGTCCCACATCCTTGCTAGCATTTGGTATTACTAGTGCTTTAGATTTTTTATATTCTACGTGATATGTAATAGTACCTTGTTTAAATTTGCAATTTCTTAATGACATACAAAGTTGAGCATCTTTTCAGATCCTTTTTTTTTTCTTTTTTAAAGATTCTATTTATTTATTAACAGCACAAGCACACAGAGAGGTAGCAGCAGGCAGTGGGAGAGGGAAAAAAGCAGGCTCCTCGCTGAGCCGGGGGCCCAGTGTGGATTTCAGTCCCAGGACCTGAGCTAAAGGCAGATGCTTAACTGACTGGGTTTCCCAGCCACCGCTCTTTTCACATTTTTAAATTAGGTTTGATTTCTTGTTGCTACTAAGACATCTTTATATTATATTTCTTAGTTTAAGTTCGTTACCATGGATGTGTTTTGCAGATATTTTCTCTACTCTGTGACTGGTCTTTTCATTCTCTCTCTTTTTTTTTTTTTATTTTTAAGATTTTATTTATTTACTTGTCAGAGAGAGAGCGAGCGAGAGTGAGCACAGGCAGACAGAGTGGAAGGCAGAGTCAGAGGGTGAAGCTGGCTCCCTGCGGAGTAAGGATCCCGATGTGGGACTCGATCCCAGGACGCTGGGATCATGACCTGAGCCGAAGGCAGCTGCTTAACCAACTGAGCCACCCAGGCGTCCCGTCTTTTCATTCTCTTAACAGTGTCTTTTACAGAGAAGTTTAATTTTAACAAAGTCCCTCTCATCAATTTTTTTCTTTCGTAGATCATGCTTTTGGTTTTATATCTGAAAAGTCATTGCCAAATCCAAGGATCCCTACATTTTTTCTTATGTCATCTTTAAGAAGTTTTGCATTTTACGTTTAGGTTTTGTGAAAGGTGTGAAAAGTTTGTTTTTATTCTTTTCATTTGTTTGTTTTGTCTTATCAATGTCCCATTGTTCGGTTCCATTTGTTGAAAACTGTCCTTACCATTGAGTTGCCTTTGCCTGTGTGTGTGGATGTTTTTCTGGGCTCTCCACTCTGTTCCAAGCACCTGTCTCTTTTGCCAGGCACCTTCTGTCTTAATCACTATAGCTTTAATAGTAAGTCTTGAGATTGGGTGGTGGCAATCCTCAATTTCCTTTTTTTCCCCGCTCTTTAATATTTTGTTGACTACTCTGGGAGTCTTGGTTTTCCAGTTTTCCATCCAAATTTTAGAGTCAACATGTTGGTATCCACAGAATAACTTCCTGGCATTTTGATTGGGATTGCATTGAGTCTGTCGATCAGTTTGGGAAGAACTGACCTCTTAACAGTATTGAGTGTTCTTACCCAAGATTATGGACTTTCTTTCCACTTCACATCTTACCTTGCTTGTTATCTTTCATCAGAATTTTATACTTTTTCTCATATAGATCTTGTGCATATTTTGTTAGATTTGCACCTAAGTATTAATTTTTTTTGGTATGCTAATGTAAATGGTCTTGTGTTTTTAACTTCAAATTCCTCTTGTACATTGCTGGTATATACGAAAGCAATTGACTTTTTAAATTTTTTAATTAAAATTCAATCTCGTTAACATATAGTGTACTTTTAGTTTCATGGTTAGAATTTCGTGATTCATTGGTTGCATACAACACCCAGAGCTCATCCCAACAAGTGCCCTCCTTAATACCCCTCACCCAGTTACCCCAACTTTCCCCTCTCCAGTAACCCTCAGTTTGTTTCCTGTAGTTAAGTCTCTTGTGATTTGCCTCCCTGTCTGTTTCTATTTTTCCTTCCCTTCTCCTATATTCATCTGTTGTTTCTTAAGTTCCACATGTGACTGAAACTATATGGTATTTGTCTTCCTCTAGTTCCATCCATGTCCTTGCAAATGGCAAGATTTTGTTCTTTTTGATGGCTGAGTAATGTGTGTGTGTGTGTGTGTGTGTGAGTGTGTGTGTGTGTGTGTGTATACCACATCTTCTTTATCCATTCATCTGTTGATGGACATCTGGGCTCTTTCAATAGTTTGACTATAAACATTGGGGTGCTTTTGCCCCTTCAAATCACTTTGTGTACTTTGGATAAACATCTAATAGGGCAATTGCTAAGTCATTGGGTTGTTACATTTTTAACTTTTTGAGGAGCCTCCATACTGTTTTCCAGAGTTGCATTCCCACCAACACTGTAGGAGGATTCCCCTTTCTCCACATCCTCGCCAACATCTGTTGTTTCCTGACTTGTTAATTTTAGCCATTTTGACTGATGTAAGGTGGTGTCTCATTGTGCTTTTGATTTGTATTTCCCTGATGCTGAGTGATGTGGAGCCCTTTTTCATGTGTCTGTTGGCCATTTGGATGTCTTCTTTGGTCTGTTCATGTCTTCTGTCCATTTCTTGACTGGATTTTTTTGTTTTTTGGATGTTGAGTTTGATAAATTCTTTATAAATTCTGAATACTGGCCCTTTGTCTGATACATCATTGGAAAGCAATTGACTTCTGTATTTTAACTGTGTATTGTGCAGACTTGCTATAATCACTTGACTAGTTTCAGGAGGGTGTGGGGTGTGAAGTCTTTGTATTTTCTGTAGACAGTCATGTCATCTGTGAACAAAGTTTTATTCTTGCCCAGGTTGTATACCTTTTGTTTCCTTTTCTTACCTTATTTCATTAGTTTGGCCTTCCAGTATAGTATTGAATAGTAGTAGTAGGAGGGACATCCTTGCCTTGATTCCCTGTCTTCTATTTTCTCAGTATTAATATCATGTTAGCTGTGGATTTTTGGAGACATTCTTTATCTAGTTGAGGAAGTCCTCCTATTCCTAGTTTCCTGAGGGTTAATAATGAAGAGGTGTGGATTTTGTTAAATGTTTTTTTTCCTCCCTTCATTGATATGATCATGTGATTTTTTTTCTGTTGATATGATGGATCACATTGATTTTCTAATGTTGAACATTTTCTAATGTTGCATACCTGGAATAAATCCTACATGACCCTGGTGTATAATTTTTTAATAGAGTGTTTGCTTTTATTTGCTAATTTTTGTTGAAGATTTTTGTGTCTGTGTTCATGAGAGATACTAGTTTGTAGTTTCTTTTCTTGTAGTATTGGTTTTGGTGTCAGGGTAATAATGATCTCCTAGAATGATTTAGGAAGTATTCCTTCTAGTTTTACTTTCTGGAAGAGATTTTAGAGAATTGTGTAGTATTCCATAAATGTTTGGTTGAATTTACAGTGATTGGGATTGTTAGAAGTAGCCCTCCCTTCTTTCATCTGATATTAGTAATTTATGTCTTCTACCTTTTTTTCTTTGTTTGCCTGGCTAAGGGTGTATCTGTTTTATTGATGTTTTCAAAGAAACAGACTTGGGGTTTATTGATTTAAAAAAAAATTCCTGGTTTTAATTACATTGATTTCTGCTCTAATTTTTATTTTTTTCTACTTCCTTTAGGTTTTTTTTTTTTTTATGATTTTATTTGACACATAGAAAGTCAGTGAGAGAGGGAATACAGGCAGGAGGAATGGGAAACGGAGAAGCAGCCTCCCTGAGCAGGAAGCTCTGATGCAGGGCTCTGTCCCAGGACCCTAGGACCATGTCCTGAGCCAAAGGCAGATGATTAACCAACTGAACCACCAAGGAGCCTCTCCTTACTTTAGATTTGATTTTGTTGTTGTTGCCTAAAATGGAAGCTTAGATTATTGACTTTAATCTTTTTTTTCTAATATTTGCATTCAGTACTGTATTTTCCCTTTAAGCAGCATTCCACACATTTTGCTACATTGTATTTTGTTGAGACTGGTCTCCTGTCATTTAGAAGTGTGTCATTTAATCTCCATGTATTTTGGACTTCTTCAGCTATCTTCTGTTACTGATTTTTAATTCCATTGCGGTCTGAGAACATACTTGGTATAATTTTTATTTTTAAAAATTTGTTGTGTTTTGTGGCCCAGAATTATTCTGTCTTGATGAGTGTTCCATATGAGCTTAAGAAGAATGTGTGTTGCACTATTACTGGGCGAAATTGTCTGTGTACATCTGTTGTACAGTAATTGATGGTGGTGTTAAGTGTGCCAGGTCTGGACTGAATGTCCACATCTGTCAAATCCTTGTTGCCCTGCTGCTGGATCGGCCCATTAATGATGGAGAAGTGTTGAAGTCACCAGCTGTGATAATGGAATTGTTTATTTCTCCCTGCAGTTCTGTTAGGTTGTGTCTCACCTGTGTTGATCAGGCACACATACGTTAAGGATAATTGTGTCTTCTTGGTCAGTCGATTTCTTTATCATTATGTAATGCTGCTCTTTATGCCTGATAATTTTCCTTCTCTGAAATCTGCTTTGTCTGAAATTCATGTAGCTACGCCATTGTTCCTGTGATTAGTGTTACTTTGGATTTTTTTTTAATGTATCCTAGCATTTAACTTGTTGATATTTAAGTTGTTTCATTTTTCATCAAAATATAATTCACAAAGCATAATAGTTGCCATTTTAAAGTGTACTCTTCTCTGGTTTTTAGTATATTTACTGTGTATATGGTACATACGTCACTTCTGTCTAATTCCAGAATGTTTCCATCACCCCAAAAATAAACCTCTTAGTTCCAATTCTCCCCTCCCCTTATTCCCTGGCAATCATGAATCTACTTTCTGTTTTGATGGATTTGCCTTTTCTGGAACATCTCATATCAATGGAATTGTATAACACGTGACCTTTTGTGTCTGGCTTCCTTTAACCTGAGAGTAGAATGTTTTCAGACTTCACTCGTGTTGTAGCATGTAACAGTTTATTCCTTTTTATGGTTGTGTAAGAGGCTCTTCCACATTTTATGTATCCATTCATCAGTTGATGGACGTTGGGTATATACTCTTTTGGCTGTTACGAGCAGCGCTGCTGTGCACATTCATGTACAGGTTGTGGCAGAAACATCTGTTGTCAGTTCTGTCGGTGTCATACCCCTAGACGTAGAACTGCTGGGTAATTGTACGTGTGTAACTTCTTGAGGAGCTACCGAGCTGTTTGCTGCCTTAGCCACACTATTTTACATTCTCACCGACAATAGAGGAGGGTTCCAGCTTCTCCGCCTTCTTGCCAGCACTTTTCTTCTTCTTTTTTTTTTCTTTTTCTTTTTATTATTTAACATAGTTGTCCTAGTGGGTGTGACGTGGCATCTGCATGTGCTTTTGATTCGCATTTCTCCAATGACTAAGGATGTCGAACATCCTGACATGTGCTCTTGACCGTCTGTGTATCATCTTTGGAGAAATGTCTATTCAAAAGTCTTTGGCTTGTTTTTAAATTAGGTTATTTGTCTTTTTGTTGTTGAGTTCTAAGAGTATATTTGCATATTCTGGTTATTAGGTCCTTGTCAGACAAATGATTTGCAGATACTCTCTCCCATTCTGTGGGTTGTCTTTTCACATTCTCCGTAGTGTCCTTTGACACACGAAAGTTTTTAATTTAATCAAGTTCAGCTTATCTAATATTTCGTATTGCTTTGTGTATCATGTCTAAGAAAGCTTTTCCTGATCCAAAGTCATAAAGATTTTCACCTGTTTTCTCTGAGTGTTACAGTTTTGACTCTTACATTTAAATCTTTGATCCATTTTGAGTTATATTTTTGTGTATGTGTGACGTTGCTGTTCCAAGTTCATTCTTTTGCATGTAGATATTCACTTGTCCCAGTAGTAGGCACTCGAAAAGACTTTTTCCCCCCATTAAATGGTCTTAGCATCCTTGTGAAAAATCAGTTGACCATAAATGTATGGGTTGTAAATACTTTCTTTTTGAATACTTGGGAAATCTACACTATAAAGTAAAACCATTCCTAAAGTAGTAAAACCATTCTTGGTTAAGTGGCACTGTGAGTTTGGGTTTGCTTTTCACAGCAAACGCTGCCTAACCCAGTATTCACAGATGTTCCAAGTTATTTAGTCATGTGTTATGCAACTTTTGTTTATCTGAGAACAAATGCATAAATGGTAAGTTGAGTACTAATATTACCTAATAGCATTTGTTCACTGAGGCTAAGTTATATGATTTATTTATTTATTTATTTAAGATTTTATTTGAGAGTGAGAGAGTGCGGGAGCAGGAGGAAGGGACAGAGGGAGAAGCAGGCTCCTTGCTCAGCAGAGCGCCTGATGTGGAACTCAAACCCAAGAGACTGGGATCATGACCTGAGCCAAAGGCAGATGCTTAACCAACTGAGCCACATAGGCACCCCAGTTATACCATTTAGAATGCCATCATGAAGTTCAAGAACTTCAACAATGTGTAACTGAGGCAGGGAAAGTGATCGACCTAAAGGTCTACAGTTGGTGAGTAGGATGGCCAGGATTATGAACCGAGACCCCCTCCCGTGATGTACTACATAACTATGATGTAAGGTCTGAGATGGTCTCAGGAGAGAAAGGTCCAGGCTAATTTGGTCACTAGTGTGTATATTAATAGAAATGTATGTGTTTTATGTAAAGACATTCAAGTTATATTTTTAGATGGGAAATTTTTTTAATAGAATGGGTTTTTATTTTTTATTTTTTTATTCTTTTTTTAAGATTTTATTTATTTATTTGACAGAGAGAGAGAGAGGTCACAAGGAGGCAGAGAGACAGGCAGAGAGAGGGGGGAAAGCAGAGAGCCTGATGTGAGGCTTGATCTCAGGACCCTGAGATATGACCTGAGCCGAAGGCAGAGGCTTAACCCACTGAGCCACCTAGGTGCCCCTAGCTGGGAAATAGTTTAGAAGAGCATGAATATTTGTGTGTGTGTGTGTGTGTGTGTGTGTGTGTGTGTAAACATATGTGTGTGTACACGCATACATAGAGAAGGTCTGGGGTTTCCATTCAAGATGGAAAAAACCCTACAATTAGCTGAGTGACTCCTACACATTAGGTGAGTAAGGAAAAAAACCTATGTTGAAGTAAGAATCAGTCTTGCCATAAACCCCACCCCTGGTACAGTGACCTGGGATTGGGAGGGTACTCAAAACCCCAGGCTACTCCCTGAGGAGCAAAGGGTTTGAGCCCCACTTCCGGCACCCCAACTTCTAAGACGTACATCTAAGAGACAAGACCCCAAAACATCCAGCTTTGAAAGCCATCAGAGCTTGCACCCATGAGACCCACAGGGCTATAGCAAACTGAGAAACAGTTCTTAAAGCAGTCGTGTGAGTAGACTGACCCACCCTGGAACTCAGCACAGAAGCAGCAGACTGAAATGGGTTCAGATTTCTGTGAAAGAGGCTCATTTGCTTATCTTAAAGCCCTGAGGGGCAGGCATCTAATTTAACATGGATCTGGGAGCCTAGTAAGGTATTCTCCAAAGATGGAGCTGATGGGTACCATCTTTGTGCTGTCCCTCTACCTCGCTTCTGCTTTCTGGTATCTCCTGGAAAGGAGCTTGAATGCTCGTATGATGCCCCAAGGTTTGCAGTTGCTACCCAGGTATACCTCTAGATCACCTGGCTCTAGCGGCCAGCAAGACTCACACTCACGGTAGTGAGTATCACAGTATTTACAACAACCAAGACTTGGAAATAACTAAAGTGTCCACCAACGGGGTGAATGGATAAAGAAAATGTGTGTGCATACGATGGAATATTACTCAACCATAAAAAGAAGGAAGTCTTGCCATTTGCAACAACATGGATGGACCTTGAGGATATTGTGCTGAGTGAAATAAGTCAGACAGAGAAAGAGAAATACTGTATGATCTCCCTCACATGTGGAATCTAAAAAACAAAACAAAATGAAGTCATAGAGAACAGATTGGTGGTTGCCAGAGGCGAGGTTGTAGAGGAAATAGATGAAGGGGTCCAGTGGTATAAACTTCCAGTTAATAAGATAAGCCTTGGGGATGTAATGTATATCATAGTGACTGTAATAAATAATACTGTGTATTATTATATATTTAGTTTATTATTTTTTATTAGAAATATGTATTATTAGCCCCAGGGTTACAGGTCTGTGAATTGTCAGGCTTACACACTTCCTAGCACTCACCGTAGTACATACCTGCCCCAATGTCCACAACCCAACCACCCTCTCCCTACACCCCTCCCCCCAGCAACCCTCAGTTTGTTTTGTGAGATTAAGAGTCTCTTATGGTTTGTCTCCCTCCCAATCCAATCTTTTTTTTTTAAGATTTTATTTATTTATTGGACAGACAGAAATCACAAGTAGGCAGAGAGGCAGGCAGAGAGAGAGGAGGAAGTAGGATCCCCATTGAGCAGAGAGCCCGATGTGGCCTCGATTCTAGGACCCTGTGATCATAACCTGAGCCAAAGGCAGAGTCTTTAACCCACTGAGCCACCCAGGTGCCCCCCTCCGAATCCAATCTTGTTTCATTTTTCCTTCCCTACCCCCACAACCCCCACTTTGCCTCTCAAATTCCTCATATAAGGGAGATTGTATGATAATTGTCTTTCTCTGATTATTTCACTCAGCATACCCTCTAGTTCCATCCACGTCATTGCACATGGCAAGATTTCATTTCTTTTGATGGCTGCATAGTATATTATATATATATATTTAAGATTTTATTTATTTATTTGACAGAGATCACAAGTAGGAAGAGAGGCAGGCAGAGAGAGAGGAGGAAACAGGCTCCTTGCTGAGGAGAGAGCCTGATGTGGGGCTCGATCCAAGGATCCTGGAATCATGACCTGAGCCGAAGGCAGAGGCCTTAACTCACTGAGCTACCCAGGTGCCATATATTATTATATATTTAAAGTTGCTAAAGCTTAAGAGTTCTTAGCACAAGAAAAAAATGTGTATGTTTGGTGATGGATGTAAACTAGTCTTAGGGTGATCATTTCACAACAGATAAAAATATGGAATTTTTATGTTGTACGCCTGAAACTAACATGTGTCCATTATATGTCAGTTTCTTTAAAAAGTAATTGATTTTTTATTTTTTTAAAAATTATTTATTTATTAGACAGAGATCACAAGTAGGCAGAGAGGCAGGCAGAGAGAGAGACAGGGAAGTAGGCTCCCTGCTGAGCAGAAAGCCCAATGCGGGCTTGAACCCATAACCCTGGGATCATGACCTGAGCTAACGACAGAGGCCTTAACCCACTGAACCAGCCAGGCACCCCAAAAGTAATTTATATTTTAAAGAGAAAGACTATGGCACCTGGGTGGCTCAGTCAGTTAAGCGTCTGCCTTTGGTTGAGATCTTGATTTCAGGGTCTTGGAATGAACCCTGGCATCAGGCTCCCAGCTCAGCAGAGAGCCGGCTTCTCCCTCTGCCCCTCCTCCCACTTGTTCTCTCCGTCTCTCTCTCTCTCAAATAAATAAAATCTTAAAAAAAACAAAAAAGTAAAGAGAAAGACCAAAACAAAGTCTGGAATGATGTGAATCGCTGTGTTAAATAGCGAAGAAAAATAAACATTAACAGTGCTTAACTGCAGAGCATTAGAGAGTGGGTGATTTTTTTTTTTCTCTCTTACGTAAGTATTTCTTGGTTAGTTGAAAGTTTGACAGTGAGCATTTGTTACTTTTAAAATTAAGAAGAAAAAGCTGTTTCTATTTTGAGAAGAGCCTCTTTGAAATGTATAATTAAAAGAAATAAAATGCCTGTAGAGTTAGGCAACAGGAGAGAATGGTCTTGGTGAGGGGCCCCCTTTCCCATAATCTTAGGAAGGGAGCAGACCCCCTGATGTCCTGTGTGTGTTCCCCTGCAGTAATACGGCCTCTTATTCTTTCTCTGATCTTATTTTTCTATGTAAAATGTGGTATCAGTGCAATCATTTTTTCTTTCTGGTTTGATTTTCAGGAAGATTTCGACGTCGATCACTTTGTGTCTGACTGTAGGAAGCGTGTCCAGCTGGAGGAACTAAGAGGAGATCAGGAACTCTACTATAAACTTCTTAAAATAGCCATGGTCGAGCTCATCAACAAGGATTATGCAGATTTTGTCAACCTTTCCACAAACTTGGTAAACCTGAAATTCACAAGTCCTACACACAAACACACACACTTTCTCTCTCCTTCATATTTATTAAGAGGGCAGAGTTTTTAGAAACCTTTCAGTTGATTACCCCACCAACCCCACCAGAAACTTGAAGAAATTACCAATTTCATTAATAAAAGAACTAAACTTTTTGGAATACATTTTTTGGTTTTAGTTTTTATTCATTTAAGGTTGCTCTAGTTTGATTATGTTTCAAATTCATTCGTCAACAGTGAAAAGTAAAGGATAATAATACCCAAGGGGTTGTTTTATTAGTTGCTAAGTGATTACCCTGAAGTCTTCCTTGATTTAGACTAATTTGTAGGAGCAAATGTCCACCACTCTTACAATGTTTAATTTACTCCCAGGTATATCTGTTAGCCAGAGCTAGGTTGAGGGAACATTGGCCAATATTGACATTTAAAAAGTTTGGTTTTATAAAAATATAAGAATGATTTGCAGTGAGCTTATCAATTGTTCGTAAAAGCCATTTAGAAATGTTGAATTTTGTTACTTGGCAGAAAAGTCTCCTTGTTGATGCTTCATTTTGTTTTAAATCTGTTTGTCCAGAGAAGCACAGAAAGTTGCAGCTCCGTGGGAATTTCAAGAAGCATTAAAATTAATGATGCACATTTGCTTTTGGGAAATATACCACTAAGATAAATATCCCAATAGGATTAAAAACCTAGAAAATTTTACTTCTGTTTAATTTCTATTTTTCTCAGGGCTTATAATAATGTTTAAGAGAGACGCAGCCCATCAGACTTTCACATCAGCTGGCTGAGTATCATCAATTACAGACAGAGAACTGTTCACCTTCTGTGAAAATTTTTCACATTCATTTAAAATGTCATCTAAAGGCAAATTGTTCTTAAGGAAACTTTCGTTTCTCATGACTTCCCTTATTTTTATAGTTTCATGTATTTCAACAGATTTTTTTCATATTCTATGGACAACATTAATGGCCAAATAACACTTCTGTTGTTTAGCTAGTTATGTAGCAAAATACGGTTGTGCCCAAAAAAATAACTTAAATCTGGTACTGCTTTGATCGTTAAATAGATACGTCACTATTACTCCTTATTGTGATGAGTTTGTGCCAACCTGGTTTTGCCTTTAGGTTGGCATGGACAAAGCCCTCAGTGAACTTTCTGTGCCTTTGGGACAGTTACGAGAAGTTCTGGTAAGTCCCCAATTAATGAAAACAGTCTTCTGTGACGCCTGTTGTCCTCGTTGGCTTTTCTCTAAGAATTCTTTTCATCTGTTAGTTTGGTGGTACTGGTGGTTGTATTTTAACGGTTCATGATTATAATATTCACCTTCAGAAGAGTTGTAAATGATTTTGTTTTTGCATATGCTAAAAACCTAAAAAAACATGTTCGATTTGAAGAAGACATATTCTCAGAGTAGACAACCTTAAAATGTCAGGGGAGAGGAAGCATATTTCCAAATTCAACTTATTAATGCCACTTTGGTCATATGTAAGTGGTTTCTAACTTACAAATCACTTGTATTTTAACAGTTTGTAATCTTGTAAATATCCCCCCCACCCCACGTAATCTACGTGTGGTTAGGTTCCTGGGCTGATCTACAAAAACTGTGTAATCCCTAATGGAACTGAAGGATAATATAAATAAAATGTAATACTTAATAAATGTTACATTTGCATGTTCTCTCAGAAAAATCTCTGTTGTGGGAATGGGACTCCCCACCTCTAAGCCATTGGGAATAGGAACTCCACCTGGGTGAACAGTGGAGGGGCAGTTGTGGCATCACTTCTAACAGAAAACTCTGCTGCCCTGTCTCCCCCCCCCCCCCCCCCCCCGTCTGTGTCTGGTGCCCTGACTTACGGCCTCTGTCCGTTCCGATGCCCTGTCGTAAACTTGTCATAAACGACACCATCCTTCCTTGTGTGTCTCCTCTAGCTTGAGTGGCCTCGTGTGTCCCTCCTCTAAGACAGTGCCTGCATCCTAGAGAGAATATAAAGAGAACATAATTTAAGGGAAGACACAGTACATGGTTAGAACCAAGAAAAATGCGGAGTAATGGAAATATCAGTGCTGAGAAGCCTAGGGGAGGGGCAGGCAGGAAAGAGTTCGTGAAACAGGTAAAAATCTTGAGTTGTGCCTTGAGGTAGCCAATACTTTCCATGGTTTATGTCTCATTTGAATTTTACAAAATCTTGTTAAAGGTACTTTTCCTTGGAATGGAAGGGATATTCGTGGTCCGCTGCTGGATTCCACACCAGCCACTGTGGGGCTCTCCCACTGCCTCCTTGGTGTGCCTCTTCCTCCCGGGGCCTCATAGTGGTATTGTTTCCCAAGCCTAGCCTTCCTTTGGCCTCCCACTCTTCTCTCCCTGGAGGCAGATTTGCTCTACTCACACAGCTCCCGTCCCACCTCACCCCCTGCCATCACTGTATCCCCTCCCTTTTCCATGGGCTGTTTTTATGGCCACTGTGGTCCTGCTCAGCCACAGGCCTGACCTGCCTTTCTGGTCCAAACTCTGAAGCTGTTCTGTGAGATTCTCAGACCTCTGAGGGATACGACTATATCTGTCTTCATTGTATCCCTGTGGGCTGCCACCATACTGACGTCCAGGAGGTGTTTCATAATGTTGATGGAGTGAATTAATTCACCTTCCTGTGGAATTTTTGTGATATGCCTACTTCATTCTAGTTGTTTCTGTTAACCTTTGTTTTGGCCCTAATTCCTAATTACCTCTTTATTCATTAGCTTCTGGACATGTTTCTCTACCTCTGTGCTCTGCCTTTTTCTGGTCTTCTGTTCTTCATTCTTGATTCCTGGTATTTCCATACCCACATTTCATCATCATGCATCAGTGCTTTGACATTCTCTCATTCTCCAAAATATGCAGAATCTAAAGACCTCATCTCAGTGAAGTTGGCCCTCCATTCCTATTTTTGCTTCTCTCCAGAAGGAAGCCTGCAGTGCACATGGCTGTGTGCCTGTCTGACCCTGCCCCTGAGTGTGTGTGCACTTACATCTGCTCCCCATCCCCTCCCCACCTCGGCAGCTGTGTACACATGGCTTTCAGAGTCCGATTTGAGCCCCGTCGCATGTCCAGACTCTCCTGTACTTTGCTTCATATTATCTGTTCTCCATTCTAAGCCCCCTCATCCCCATAACTTTCACTGTATATGTGTCATTCTTCTTCTGGCCATGCGACCCTGCCTTCGTGTCATTATGCCCCCAGATCATGAGTCCCCTCAACAGTAACTATGTCTGGTATATCATTTTTTTTTTTTGTCAATATCTGCATAGTACTGGAGCACAGGTATTAAGTTCTGTGGAATTGAATGAGATGTAGGAACTTGATGATGTGACAAAACAATGTCTGTAATACGTTTTATTTTTTATTCTTTTAAAGAGTCTCAGGTCATCAGTCAGTGAAGGAATTCGGGCAGTAGATGAACTAATGTGTAAACAACAGGACATAAGGAAGAAAAAGGTACCCTCCAGTAGATTTCTTATGCTGCATGCCAGTTGAAGCCCTCTCCCCTTTTCTCCACGAACTTGTCAGCACTATTCAGCTTTTTTTCAAAGCTCTCACGCATGTGCATTTTATGCATTACGTCATGTTATCTACCTGAAATAATAAGACAGAATTTCAGAGGTACCCACACAATCTCAAGATCACCCACTTTTTCCAGAACAAGAAACAGTGATAACTGTTGTCGGTGCAGCGCCTGACAGTTAACGACTGTATAAATTGTCAGCGGCCCTGTAAAGAAAATAGGCCTATATTAGAGACTAGGGGAGAAGTGGGCTTTCCAAAGCAAACTCAGGATTCTGCCGTAGGTTTGTTGTTATTTTCTGATCCTGTGTTCTTTATGTTCTCGTGTTCACTTTAATTTTTTCGATTCGCAGTAGTTAGCATGTGATGTTGGCTTAGTTTCAGGTGTGTGAGACAGGCAACGGCTCTGTACATCTGAGGGCTCACCCCGGGAGTGTGCCCCTTAGTGCTATCTCCAGTTTCAAGTGTCCCCGATGTCATTCATGATCATAACGATGTAGGGGCACAGTGGGCATTGGGAGTCTGGGCTTCTGACTCTCGCCTGCTGCTCTGTACTATGTTTTCTATGTGTATTATTAGCATATTTGTTAAAATCTCAGTGGGGAGAAAGCCTGTTTGAGGGACCTTCTGTTTAATTCGCCTCTGGATCTCCTCACAGCTTTTGTCCAAAGAATGCTTGTCATGCGCTTCCAGACAAAACAGTAAGCTTTATGAGAGCAGGGTGTATTTCTTGCTTTATTTTCTCGTGCCCCCCCCACCCCCACCCCCTGTCGGAATGAATGTCGAGCTCCCAGGGGTGTTCAGGAACTATTTATTGAATGGATGACTTTGTATTTTTTTGTTCTTTAAGGATGAGAGTTTTCATAATGTCCCTCAACCTCTTTGATAATATTTGTAGTGTAAAAGGTCTTTAATGATTTGGTGCTTGGCCATATAGGTATATGCACATGTAAACTGAGAGGGTCAGTACGATCGGAAGCCAAAGTTAAAACATGAATAAAGGGCCAAAAGAAAACAAATGGAGGGGCGCCTGGTGGCTCAGTTGGTTAAACGTCCGACTCTTGATTTTGGCTCAGGTCATGATCTCAGGGTCATGAGATTGAGCCCCACATTGAGCTCTATGCTCAGCAGGATGTGTACTCGAGATTCTTTCTCTCCCTCTGCCCCTCCCCTGCACGTGCACATGCAGTCTCTTTCTCTCTCAAATAAACAAATCTTTTTAAAAAATAGGAAAGAAATGCCAATAGAAAGATTCAGGATGGGGAAAAGAAGAAATAAGAGTATAGAATATGAGAAAGCAAAGTCTAGGGTTTTTTTTTTTTTCTCTATAAACTTGCAATAGAATATGGAAGTATGCTTATTCTAGAACTAAGATTTGCATTCTTGAGAATTCTTTGTTTCATAGAAATATTCAAAATATAGCATGCCCTATATATTTGAAGTTAACTTTTGGTCTTATATTTTCCTGCATTTAGCATGGGAAATAAAGATGATTAAGAGTAAAGATGGTGACGTTTTTTCTTTGCTTAATTTTTATTTTTATAGATGTGTGTGTTGATGCTTATACAAGTTATTTGATCAGTTGAAAAGATTGAAAAAATCTTAAATTCACAAAGTTCTAAAGAAACCTCTGCACTAGAAGCAAGCAGGTAAGCATTTTTTTTTTTTTAACTAAGTAGCACATAAATTAATACTTCACATCCAGTCTAATTAGGCGGGGACGGCTTAGTTAGAATTCATTTCTAAACAAGAAGAAAATCCAGGTTTGTGGCTAGAATGTAGCTCCAGGAGAGTGGAGAGCATGAAATGGTGAAATCTATAACACGTTCCTATAAACCCTTTGGTTATAGACCACAGTTCCAACACGTCATTATGCTTGCAGTGGAAAAGTATATTTGGAACCACCTTCCCTGAGGACTAGCAAAGTCCTGTTGATCTTTAAGGCATACCTACCATTCATCTTGGTTTTTCTCCATCTCATTTTTTTTCCTAGACATGCCCAGAGTATTACCATTGATGTATTTTGCACCAGCATTATATTATTATGAAACAGTATAGGGCACATCCAGTTGAAATTTACAAACAGGAAAGAAAAAGCTTATGAAATAGGAAAAAGATGATGGCTCTCTTTGTTATACTGTGATTGTCTTGTTCCCTTCCTGGTGTGAATTTTCAATCAGCCAGGGTAGATGAGTGACTCAGAAAATGAGTAGTTAGGTCCTGTCAGCACCGTGAGACACACAGTGGTGCAGTGGGAGTAGCCCGGGCTGGTTCTGCACATACCAGCTGGGCTGCCTGCGTCAAGGTCGCATGGTGCCCTGCGTGCCCTGCGTGCTCTGTTATGTGAGGCTAACAGTCCCTCCCCCTGCAGGCGGAGTTAGGTTTCTAAATTTTAGGAATTAAGGTTTTAGATTTGGAAGGAACTTGAGAGACCATATGCTCCACATGTCTCATGATGGAGATTAAGAACGGACACATCCCAAAGGAAGCGATTCTCTGGTCCTAGGTCTCTGCCCCCTTTCACATCAAGGCATTCAACTAAGTGGTCAGCCTCCACTGTGCTTGTGTCTCTAGCCCGTTGCACTCGTGCTTCTGCCCCGTTCGTCCACACTTAGCAGACAGTCTGTACGCGGCCCTTCTGCAGCCCATGTGTCTCCAGCGGCTCTGCTTTGCTGCAGCCCTTGGCAGCACCTGCAGCCCCTCCGGCCATGTCCACGTTCGGCCCCTGGGGAGCTGGCCTTCCAGTGTTCTTCCCGTCTTTGCTGTTGCTGCTGTGCTCCTCGGATAGAAACACCTCAGTGAGCTGTGTCTACAATCCTGTCCCTTTGCAGCACTGTCCTTGATAAACAGACATTGTGCGCTTTCTTGCTCAGAATTACCTTGGAGGACTTTTTTCTCCAGAAGAGCAGCTCTGAGCTCTGGAGTCAGGAAAGCCAGAGCAGAGTCAGCGCACGGTAAATCCATCATGCTCTTCTAGGCCCAGAAATGCCGAGATAAGGATAAATAGGAAATGCGCATGGGATCAGTCAGTAGAGGTTGGGATTAGGCTTCTGCATTGGTCATGCCCAGCGCCTGCCTTCCCTCCACACCAGTTCTGATGCTCTGGGACGGGGCACACCGTGGCAGGTCTCCAGACATTTTTGGGTTTCCTTACAGTGTGTTTCCTCACTACCTGACTGCCCATCCTCAGATGTGGGATGCCTCATAGAGCCCAGCAGGGGCTTTGGGGTCTTTGTTGTGTTTTTTTTTTTCTTTCACTGTTCGGCTTCCTTTTGAATGGGGTTGACACTTTCTAATGTGGGGGGCAAGAGGGAAGTGTATCCAGTCCACTTGATGGCAGATGCACTGTGAGTGATTTATCACCAGCTCCAGGAGCACCGAGCTTGCTCTTTCTGCCGTTGGGTAAATGTAAACTTGGAGTCCGCTGCTCTGAGCGATTTCCCAGGTTGCTGCTAGGCGGTCAGTTTTAGCTGATTGAGGAGACAGCAGTAGTTGGTACTGGGGAGGTACTTGGGAGGGAGAATGAGGCAGGCGGAGAAGAAGAGGGGGCTTCGGGTATGAACGGTAGGACAGGGCAAGAGAGAGGAGGGGGTTAGAGAATGGGAGAAGAAGGGAGAAGAAAGGCACGAATGGGAGAGCCCGAGGAACGTGGTGGAAACATGCAGTTGTACCCACACTGACCTAAAATAGCTCCATCCCCTTGCCTGGGCCCTGTGGCCCGGGCCAGGCTGCGTCGGTGGCTTCTATGACCTCCCCGCTCCTCACCCCTCGCACCTGGGGCCTGCTGCACAGACAGTTTGTCCTGAAAATTGATGGCGTGCAGGTGCAGGTGCCTGAGCGCTGTAAGGCATGGGGGGCGGTGGGGGTGGCAGGTTTTAACTTTGGGAATTACACTTCTCTAATTGTCTCTACTAGCCCTCTCTGGACTAGAGAGATTTTGGAGAGAATTGCCACAGAATTTAACCAGTTACAGTTTCATGCTGTTCAGAGCAAAGGCATGCCTCTTCTGGACAAAGTAAGACCAGTAAGTGTTGGTTTCGATTTTCAATTTGCTGTTTGTGAATTTCCTGGATGATTTTGGTTTGACCTAGCATTGCCCCTGATAATTGCTACTTTACAGGATTTTGAAGCTCGCTTTGAATTTTTTTTTTTTCAGTATCTCCTGCTTGGGACCCTTCTTCCATTATGTCACACTAGATAGATTTTGTGTAAAGACACAAGCGTAGTCTCCAAACTATGCAAGTAAAATTAATTCTGAATTTCATGTAACTTGACACATCATATGATGTAGTCGGAGTTCATTTATCCAAAGCCCTTGACTGGGTTTAAATGCACGTTTGTCAGATTTACTCCGTAGCTTAATGACTTTTTGTCATTCCGTAATTGTCTAAACTTCACTTTGATGAAGCCGACTTACTTTCAAAGAAATCATACGGAGGGGACGCCTCAGTGGCTCGGTCATTTAAGCCACTGCCTCTGGCTTAGGTCATGATCCCAGGGTCCTGGGATCAAGTCCCACCTTGGGCTCCTTGTTTGGCAGGAAGCCTGCTTCTCTTTCTGCCTATGCCTCCTTATGTGCTTGTGCTCTCTCTCGACAAATAAATAAATAAAAACCTTTAAAAAAGAAAGAAAGAAAGAAAGCAATCATGGGGAGAAGAGATTCATTGTTATTCTCTAGGAAATGTTGGGATTTTAATCTTACATATATTCTGGTAGAATTAGAGGCTCGATTTATATATATAACACATATGTATATAAATTATACACATATATTGGAGCTTTTAGAAACTGTTGTGCCTGGACCTTCTTTCCTGGTCTCTCTGTTCTTGCAGCGTATAGCCCACATTACGGCCATGCTGCAGCAGTCCCTGGGAGGCCTGCTGCTAGAAGGGCTTCAGACTTCCAATGTGGACATCATACGGCACTGCCTCCGGACTTAAGCTACATTTGACAAGACACGGGATGCAGAGGCGTTCGTTGGTCAAGTACTGGTGAAACCGTACATGGATGAGGTTTGTGCCCCCATGCACCTCATTCCACAAACACAGAGCATCTAATCTGGCTTCGTTTCTTGACTGGGTGCGAGAGAGCTCAGGGCTCTTCCTTGAAGATGCTCTTAGTTCCTGCTCTTCTGGATGTAAGAAAAGGTTGGTCCCGCTTGGAGCCCATCAGCACGGCAGGAATCAGGCATGCGCTCTTTTCTCTTCCAGTGATGCCATAACTCAGGGATCATCTTAATTTAGTAGGGGTGAGGGACTTGCCTCGGAAGAAGGTACGGATCAGAACATTTTCAGGCCAATTTCCATTTCCATAAGTTATACGTTAATGAAGTTGCCGAAAAGCGTGACCCCACCAAGGCGCCCGTGCCCACTGGAGGAGCTGGAAGACAGCTCTGTGCGCAGGGAAAGTCTGTGAGGGGAGGCGTCTTCGCAGAATTGATGTGGCTTAAGTCTTGAAGACCATGGGGGAGTTTGCCAGGCTAGGAAGGTGGGAGGGAGGGAATATTCAAAGATAAAGGGCTTTGAAGGGCGAGTTAGCGGGGTAGTACCTTAAGTCCGGAACTTGGTTACCCAGTGTTCTTGACCTATAAGGATACAGTTAAATACAGGGAGTCAGTGTATCCTGCCTCTGAGCAGCCGGAGTATGGGCTGCACCATGTGAGACCGCCAGCAATCAGCAGCTTCCAACGTAGAGAGCATTGGTTTCATCTAGTTCAGGCTGACAGAAGTCATGAAGCCAGTCTCAGCGTTTGAGGGCTTTCTTCCAGTCACCTGCCAGTGCGAGTGTTCTTTCTGTCCGGTAAGTATAAAGCTACCCACCATGACTTCAGGATGAAAGGCTTCCAGTTTTAAAACGAGACAGTATCCCAGTGATAGAAGTGAAATTGAAGGATTAATTTCAGTAATCTTCTCAGCTTCATTAAGACTACTAAAAGTAAATGATCTGTCAGTTCTTTGTATGTATCCTATTATAGTTCATAGCTCTCTCTGTGGGGGTGAAAAAGATTACATTATTCCTTGTCACTAAGTGAAAATATTTTAGTTGTTTAATTTATGCCCTTTTCATTGAACTGAATCTAATATGCTAAATTAGGGAAGTACTTTACGTTTCCGTGTCGTTAAGTGAACTGTGGCCATGTTTGTATTTTAAGTTTGTATGCTTGTCATTCACCTCCTGCAACTCAGCCTCACCAAAAAAATAAAATACTAAAGCAAAATAAGATGTGTTTTCTTCCATCACTTTCCATCTCAGCCCTTCCCTGTTCTGGAGACGGTAGAGGATAAGGCCAGGGTGAAGATGGTACAGAGCTGTTGTCTGCAGATACAGTATTTCGCTTTTAAGCTCAGAAGGGAAGCAGATGAGTGTGTGTGATGTTTTAGCTTCAGGCCAGTCTCTGTCCCTCAGCCTCTGTGTCCCCCAGGGTTGGAGCAGTATTCCCAAATCCCGGGACCTAGATTTTCATGCCATTGTTACTTACCTCCTGTTTAGAAAGCATACTGAGTGGGGAGGAGGAAGAACGAAGTGCATTTGTAAGGTTTACTCGATTCTTTTCTCTGTAGTGTATAGTTCATACTTCTCTTTTAGGTGCTTTAAAAACAAACAAAAACACAAACAAACAAACAAACAAATAAAATAAAACGCTCTTCCTTCTGCTAGGTGATTGTAGAGCAGATCGTTGAGTCTCATCCGGACGGCCTGAAGATCATGTATGCTAATAAGCTCCTGGAGTTCGTTCCTCACCACTGCCGCCTTCTTCGAGAGGTCACAGGAGGAGCCATCTCAAGGTGACGTAAAATGCTGTGTATGCACCTGAGCTCAGTTTAGTGACCACCTGTCACCTCCTCATGTGCCGCTGATCCCTGGCTGTCCTGTCTGACCCGGGAACGTGGGAACGTGTGCTCTTCCCTATTTGTTACCAGTGCTGTGAGGCAGGTGTCGCTTGCCTGGGTTTACAGGGAAGAGAATGAAGAGTGGGGACGAATCTCAACGGTGACATTTGTGTGACTCCAGAGCCTCTGCTTTTCTCTTGTCTATACTTTCTCCTTAACCAGGTTCAAAATCAGAATTGGTTTCCTTCCATTATTGTGATGTCATCATCGGTCTAGAAATACCAATTCATTTTAATTCAACACGTTTTATACTGATGGCAATTAAAGTCATGTTCAGTTTTCCCTCCCTCTCTTATTTCATTTCCATGGCTTTCCATTTCTGTTTCATGAATATCCCATTACCTTCCACCATCTCCGTCATCCCAGTCCAGACCTTTGTCGCCTTTTGTTCGAGGGTAGCGGGCTCTCCCCACCTGGTCTCCCAGCTCCACCTGTCCCTCTTCATTGCAGCCTTCAGCTGTCCCACCTGCCCAGAGCTCTTCAGCCTTCCTGAGTCGCTCGTGGCTTCTCATCGCCCACAGAGGAGCATCCAGTCTTCCTGCGCAACCTGTGACCCTTGGTGCTGGAGTCCTAGTGGTTCTCCGCTGTAGAACTTTTTACTGTGGAACTTTCCCCCATACCACTATGGGTCTTGGCCAGACAGGAGCGCTTGACCTTCCCTAACACACCTGGTACAGAAGATCCCTGACTTCACCTTGGTTCAGTTTATGGTTTTTTGACTTTTTATAATAGTGCAGAAGTGATATGCATTTAGTTTGGATCTTTTCCCAGGCTGGCGATCTACAGTAGGGTCCTCTTTTTTAATGCTGGGCAGGGGCAGCGAGCACAGCCCCCAGGCAAACCACGTGATCACGAGGGTCAGCAACCAACACACTTGAACCGTCCTGTTCTGGCTTTCAGTGCACTGTTCAGTAAGTTACATGAGATACCAGACATTTTATTGTGAAATAGGCTTTGTGTTAGAGGATTTTGCCCAATTGTGCAATACTGTAAGTTTCTCAACACATTTAAGTTAGGCGGGGCTAAGCTCTGATGTTCAGTCGCTTAGGTGTTTTCCATGCATTTTCAACTAAAGAGATTTCCAGCTGAACAATGGGTTTATTAGAAGCCGAGGCCGTCATAAGCTGAGGAACATCTGTCTATACTGTGCGCCTCTGTGTTTTCCTTCATTGCTTCCTGTCTCATATCCCTTTGTCTTTCTGTTGATCTGTCACTCCACATGAAGCTCCAGTCAAATACAACTTCTTTTGTTTTTAGGTTATTTATTTATTTACTTATTAGAGAAAGCATAAGCAGAGGGGGAGGCAAAGAGTATAGCAAGCTCCCCACTGAGCAGGGAGCCCAATGTGGGACTCGATCCCAGGACCCTGAGATCATGAACTGAGCCACCCAAGCGCCCCCAGGCTATGATTATTTCAAGAAAAAGTCCTATTTGTGAATTCTTCATCTAGTGAAGATGAATTAAAATCAGAAAGTCAACTCTGCCACCTTTAAAAACCCAGGAACAAAAAAAAATTCCACGACCAGGTATAACCCTATACAATTTTTAAATTGGAGAACAACTTTGACCAATAAACCAGGGCTTAGTTCATGAGACTATGTCAATGAGCTTATACCATCCCATGTCCTCGTCAAACCCTCATGTCTGGGAGATGGAGGGACATCTTCATCTTCAGAGCTACTATTAGGGAAAAAGGTGGAGACAATACTGACTGAGTCCCTCCTTCAGCAGGAGAGGCAAAAACACCTTGCCCCTCCATAATCCCAAATGAAAATAAACATCTCAGGGCACCTGGGTGGGTTAAGCTTCTGCCTTTGGCTGGGATCGAGCCCCACGTCGGGCTCTTTGCTCAGCGGGGAGCCCACTTCCCTCCTTCTCTCTCTGCCTGCCTCTCTGCCTACTTGTGATCTCTGTCTGTCAAATAAATAAAATAAATAAAATCTTTAAAAAAGAAAAGAAAAGAAACATCTCATTTTACTAGTGTGCAGCAGTGACTATGCAGGAGAAATTATTATTATATTATTATTATTATTAAATGATATTATTATTATTATTATTGTACCATATTGTTAACTTTTTGAATTCGGACACCTAAAATTTTTAATAAAATATGAAGGCCTTTTTTTTTAAGATTTTATTTATTTGAAAGACAGAGATCACAAGTAGGCAGAGAGGCAAGCAGAGAGAGGACGAAGCAGGCTCCCCACTGAACAGAGAATCCGATGCGGGGCTTGATCCCAGGACCCTGGGATCATGACCTGGGCTGAATGCAAGAGGCTTTAGCCCACTGAGCCACAAAGGTGCCCCATGAAGGCTTTTTTTTGTTTTTTTAAAGATTTTACCTATTAATTTGACAGAGAGATCACAAGTAGGCAGAGAGGCAGGCAGAGAGAGAGAGAGGAGGAAGCAGGCTCCCCGCTGAGCAGAGAGCCTGACGTGGGACTCGATCCCAGGACCCTGGGATCATGACCTGGGCTGAAGGCAAGAGGCTTTAGCCCACTGAGCCACCCAGGTGCCCCATGAAGGTTTTTTTTAAAGAAAAAAAACTTCAGACTATATCTTTATCCTAGAAGTTCCCCCTACAACTGGCTTCTGTCTTGGCCAACATTTAGCCATTCAGATAAAGTCCGTATTTAGTGCTTCATGTGTATGCATGTGTAAAATAAGAGGACAGTCATAAATCTTTAAGATTGTGTATAATAACCGTGAAATAAGGATTCTTGATACACAAGGTCTTGTCTGGGGAAAACAGCTGGAGAACAGTATGCAGTTTTCAAATGACGGAGGGGAAATACGCATTCGGTTATGAGAAAGGGAAGGAGAACAAGACCAAATATTAATAAAAGGGAAAAAAGCATTTTCTGCCATCTTTCCGTGCCATAGTAACAGTGTGAACAAATGTCCCACAGATCTCCTAAAGAACATTAACACTGCTGAAAGGGGGGCGAAGGCCAGGTTCTTAGGAGGCCCTGCACCAAAGTCATCGTCCCGTTTCCTCACTGTGATGACGAAGCATGAGTACATTGGCAAATTTGAAATTATTGATGACCACAGAGCTGGGAAAACTGCTGTGAACCTCACGGGCAAGTTAAACAAGTGTGGCATGACCAGCCCTAGACTTGTATAACTGAAAGATCTAGAAAAGTGGCAGAATATTTCCATCCCCTCAGTTTGGTTTCACTGCATGGAAAAATTCTTCTGGCATCATGCACCATGAAGAAGGAAGAATCCAGGCAGGAGGGAAAATCCTGGGATTCCTTTTTCCTAGAAATATAATATACATGGCACGTGAAAAAAAAAGGAAAATAAATTACAGTCAACTAATGTTTGACAAGGGTGCCAAACAATTCAATGGGGGTAAGAACAGTATTTTACTCCCAAGCAGCCACATGCAAATAATGAAACAGGAGTCCTGCCTCACACCATACAGAGAATATAACCCAAAATGCATCAAAGACATAAATGTAAGCATTAAAATGATAAAGTTCGAGATGCCTGGGTAGCTCAGTTGGTTGGACGGCTGCCTTCTCCTCAGGTAATGATCCCGGAGTTCCCGGATCGAGTCCTGCATCAGGCTTCAAGCTCAACGGGGAGTCTGCTTCTCCCTCTGACCTTCTCCTCACTCATGCTCTCTCTCATTGTCTCATTCTCAAATAAATAAAATCTTTTAAAAAATAAAAATAAAGTAAAATGATAAAGTTTTCAGAAGAAGACACAAAGGTAAATGTTAGTGGTCTTGAATCTAACAACGGCTCCTCAGCCAAACACCAAAGTCAAGCAACTTAAAAAAAATAATAAACAAATAAATGGGACTCAACCAAAATATCCCAGTTTTGTGCTTCCAAGGACCCCATTGACAAAGTCAAAAGACAAGCCACTAAATGGAAGAAAATATTTGCAGGTCATATATAAGGAACATGCCTTCAGACTGTGTGAAGAATTCTTACAACTCAAATAAAAAGACAACCAAGTTAAGAAATGAGCAAAGAGGGGCGCCTGGGTGGCTCAGCGGGTTAAGCTGCTGCCTTCGGCTCAGGTCATGAACTCGGAGTCCTGGGATCGATCCCCGCGTCAGGCTCTCTGCTCAGCAGGGAGCCTGCTTCTTTCTCTCTGCCTGCCTCTCTGCCTGCTTGTGATCTCTCTCAAATAAATAAATAAAATCTTTAAAAAAAAATGAGCAAAGAACTTGAATATACATTTCTCCAATATTCAAATGTATACATTAATATATAAATGTATATATAAATATATTTTACATTATCATATATTTATATAAACATTTATGTAAATATATTTACATTCTTAAATATGTATTTAAATATAAATAAAATATGAAATATATATATTTAAAGATACATATAAGGTATATATAAAATATATGGGACAATAAGCACGTGAAAATATGCTCAACATCACTAATCATTCGGGAAATGCAAATCAAAACCATGGTGAGATACCACCTCCCACCCTCGTGGATGGCTACTATCAAAAAACCCAAAAGCAGGTGTTGGAAGGATGTGAAGAGCTGGAACCTGTAAATTGCTGGTGGGCTTGGAAAATAGCGCAGCCACATTAGAAATGGTTTAGTAGCTCCTCAAAATGCAGAAGACAGAGTTGCCATATGACACACCAATATCACTCCTGTGTATAGAGCCAAGAAAAAAAACTATGCCCACACCAAAACTTGTGCATGAAGGTTTAGGGTTTATTCGTAATAGTGAAAAGGTGAGAACAACCCAGATGTTCATCAACTGATGAACAGATAAATAAAATGTGATCCATCCAGCCAGTGGAATATTATTCAGCTTTGAAAAGGAATAGAATTTTGATATGTGCCACGACACAGAGGAGCCTTGAAAACATTCTGCTGATTGAGAGAAGTCAGTCACAGAAGACCACATACTGCATAATTTGATTTATATGGAATTTCCAGAATAGCTAAATCTACAGAGACCGAAAGTAGATTAGCGGTTGCCTAAGACTGGTGGTGATGGCTAAAGTTTTCTTTTGAGGATAATGAAAATGTGTAGGTAGTTCAGTATAGTATAGTTAACTATAGTGAAAGCCATTAAATTGTCCACATTAGATGGTGAGTGGTATGGCCTGTGAATTATATCTCAATTAAGCTGTCATCGAAAAATGCAAAGAACTTCTATATTTATCAAGTAGAAAAAGAATGAACTTGATTAAAAACATCAAAAATGGGGAAAATAAAAACAAACAAAATAAGATGGAAGGAATAAAATCATGACTGTTTATCATTAATTTAAAGGTGTACAGACTGACTTTTTCTATTAAAGCACCTATCAGGGGGTTACAGATCCACGCTGTTCAAGAAACATACTTAAAATGCAAAAGGGATTGAGAATGTATCAGGTGAGGAGATACCATGCAAAAGAGAAAGCCGGAATGGCAAAATTCATCGCAGACAAGTTGGGTCTAAAGTTATAGGTACTAAGATGAAGAGGGACATTTTTAAAGGCAGAGTTTGGAAAGAAGATGTAAAAGGTATAAGCAGGTATACATCTAACAACATAATACCTAAAGACTCTAAAAATGCAATAACAAGGTAAAATTTTAGCTTTTCAAATGGGAGTATCTACTAGAAGGAGGGAAAAACAAGGACACAACAGAAAATAGACATCCTGGGGCGCCTGGATGGCTCCGTGGGTTAAAGCCTCTGCCTTCGGCTCAGTTCATGATCCCAGGGTCCTAGGATCGAGCCCCACATTGGGCTCTCTGCTCCGCGGGGAGCCTGCTTCCTCCTCTCTCTCACTCTCTGCCTGCCTCTCTGCCTACTTGTGATCTCTGTCTGTCAAATAAATAAATAGAATCTTTAAAAAAAAAAGAAAGAAAATAGACATCCTTATTTCCCTCGGAAAACATTTCTTTCTTACACCTAAGGAAAGCCATATTTGTAAAGATTAATTGCATACTAGGCAACAAAGGAAACCTTTACAAGCCTTCCAAATTAAAGATTTAAAGAACAGTTCTTTGATCACAATCCAGTAGAATCAGAATTAGATAACCTGGTAAAAAAAATTGAAACTACATACAAGTGAAGAAATACAGTCTTCAGTCAAAGAAGAAATCATAAGACGACTGAAGAAAATCTTGAAAGCAATGGAAAGGAGATTATTTCATACCAAAACTTACAGAAGACACCAGAAGTTATACTCTAAGGAGACTTTAGTGTCAAATGTCATCAATTTCAAACATTTTTTTGAATAAAAGAAACTACTCATTACCCATCAGAAAAGGGAAGCTCAATCAAAAGAAAGGAAGTAATTATAATAAAGATAAATATTTTAACTAATAAAAAATATGAGGGGCAAATAAACTCAAAGTTGTTTTTATGAAAGACTAATGAAATAATAAAAAAAAAACTTCACAAGCCCTATGAAGGATAAGAGAGGGGGAAGATGGGGTGTGGGAGGAGGTGGGGAGAGAGGGAAGGGGGATGGGGAAAGGGGGGTTTCAGGGAGGAGGGGACAGAGAGAGAGAGAGAGTTGCAAAACAGATAAGGGTTGGGAACAGAGATATAAAAGCAAATGCATAATATAAAAGAATCACTAAACTGCAAGGCACTTTATACTAATCAATTTGATAACCTAGAAGAAACGATGATTTCCTAGGAAAACAAAATCATCCAAATGATTCAAGAATGGAAAATTCAGATGAGTTCCAAGATCAGACAGGTTTGCAGCTGGATAACTGTCATTCTACTGTTAAATGGCAACAGGCAATTAAACAATAATAAGTCAATTCACTTGATGACGCTGAGCACAATTTTAATACCCAAACCTGAGAGGGAGGAACGGGGAAGCTATTAACAAATCTGGCTTAGGACAGATTAGTTAACAGAAACTGAACTAATGTTAGCAAATAACAGAAGTCAGGCATCTATCAAAGGACTATATCCTGAGACCAACTTGGATTCCTTCCAGGAAAATAAAGGGAGCTCAAGACCAGAAAATCAATAAGATTTACCTCATCACTAAATTAACTGTGAAAAAACTCTTAAGACCATAGCAATAAATGCATTTGATAAAAAAATAAAGGCACCTGATAAAAGGTGAGCAGCCATTCTTTATAAAAATGAAGATAAAAACAGAAGGACGTTATGCAGGAGGGATTCTTAACCGGGAAGCACTAGATCAAGAGGTAGATAAAATGAGCCCATATTTGTCAAACAGTGACAGAGCCCCATGCGTGTGTGGATAGAGTCGAATGAGCTCATGGATGAGCACCAGGCTGTCAACAGGTATTATAGGGACAAAGGCAGTGGTGAGGAGAGGAGAGTCTTAACAACAGGGAAGAAGGTAAAAGGAGGATTGCAGTTAAAAATGGTGCATGATAAAAACACATGCAAATAAGACCGGATATTTTCCCGTATATAGTTTTTTAAAACCCTGCACACATTACTGGAACTACCAACTCTTTCAGCTCCACAGCCCTCGCGTGCTTTTCCAGTACCAGGATGCAGGGGTAGATCCTCCGTTGGTGAAATCCTATGTCATTGTACTCCTAAAGGGGACAGGTGAAACAGCGCAGGGGCTGGAGGTCGGAAATCAGGCATCGCTGCGCCCACCCCAGCTCCCTGCTCGCCCAGCCCCCACTCTGAAGCAGCGGGCACTTGGAGCTGTTAAGAAGCAGGGATCTGAGCAGTTCTCTGGTTTCCCCTGGAGCCATCTGCATCCATCATATTTCCCACAGCTCTCCCTGAGTGTTGGTGCTGGCTCCCCCCGAGTGTTCCCTTAACTCCTAGCACACCCTTCTTATGAGAGCACCTAGTACTCCCCGTCACAGTGCTCTGTCTGTCACATGCATCCATTGATCCACTTTGTGCTGGTTGAGGGCTGGAGCCCCCTCCTGTTAACTCCTCAAGTCCGTTTCTAATGCAGCAGCACCTGGCACTTAAGCACCCTGTCAGTACCTGCCAAATGAATGAAATGTACTCAAAACATAGTATGAAGTCTGCGTTTTGAAACTCCTTTTTGGAGCCATTTGCTATCATTTTCCCAGGCAATTTAAAAAATTTCCAGCCTTGCTGCCAATAACCTGAAGGGGTAAAGGAATGCCGGCGTGCCCCATGGGACATGTCACTCTGGATGGTCCTTCGGCAGCAGGGACTTTGATCGCGCTCTTCCAAACCCAGCAGGATGGTGGAATGGGTACGTGGCTGAGTGCCTCCCGGGTCTGACCCTGTGTGACAACACCCGGTGCCTGCAGCTGCCCTCTGGAAGGTGTTGCTTTTGCGGCAGAGCCGGAGGGCACCAAGCGTGTGTCTGTCTCCAAAGTCCTGGGCACCACATCACAATGCCTTCCTGAGAAGCAGAATCAAGGACAGTTGCTGATCTTCATTCCTTCCCACCAAAGGTATCTCATACACCATCTTTGGAAGTTGGAGCCAGGGGGCGCCTAGGTGGCTCAGTCGGTTAAGTGTCTGCCTTCAGCTTAGGTCATGATCCCAGAGTCCTGGGATCGAGTCCCACACATTTGCCTCCCTGCTCAGCGGAAAGCCTGCTTCTCCTTCTCCCTCTGCCATTCCCCCCACTTGTGCTTTCTGGCTCTCTGTGTGTCAAATAAGTGAATAAAATCTTTTTAAAAAGCTTGGGCCATACTCTTTAGCCATTCTACTTTCCCTGGGGTAATTTGCCACCTCCCTGAATTTACCTGCATCTTTCCCAAAATCTACTTATCTTCCAGCCTTCGTGACCATAATGAGTCTATAAATTTTCAATAGACAGTGTGAACTTACACTTGCTAATATTTGCATAACATGCACCTCTTTCAATCTCAAAGAAAAGTTTCTCACCGCAATGGTCTCTAATCTACAATTAGGTTCTGTTCTGGGATCCCACTGGAATTCTACACGCCTGTCCCCTAAGATGCCATAAATTGTGGTCCAGTTTCCCAGCCAGCCAAGGAAAGCACATGGAAAATCTTGCTGAAGTATGAGTAAGAGCCAACGAAAGGGAACATATTTATCTGCCTCGAATGCTGGGACCTGAGGAAAGCAAGTTTTATTACAGACAAATCAGGAAGAAGGTGCAGATTGCTTTTTATGTCACTCTGGAGTGGAGGTCTGCCATTGATCATTAAGGCCATTTCCTGCAACGCACTCACCAAAGTGATACTCACTTCGGAGTGGACAAAACTTAGGAAATGGCCAAGGGGAGC
Organism: Mustela lutreola; assembly: GCF_030435805.1. NCBI lineage: Eukaryota > Metazoa > Chordata > Mammalia > Carnivora > Mustelidae > Mustela > Mustela lutreola. Next base: position 68,667,179 of record NC_081304.1, on the reverse strand, counting down.
TCTGCTTACACTTTACACTCTCAGCATTTATTTGTATTAATTTCTTTATAGGGCAGTATGGAGACATGAGACCACATTGAAAAAGCAAAGCTTGTCATCCTGTGGCCTTGGGTCAAGAATAGAGATAGTGCTGCTCATGTCAGTTTCAACCTCCAGTGGCCAAGGGTTTGATCTGATGCTCTTTCAAGTTTTCACCATAGCCTTTCTCAAGCTCAATGGCCAATGATCCCACAGGAGGAGATTTTAGGGCCCTCTCAAACTTCTGTTTCGCTATCTCTCCCCAGCCTGCTTCCTCTGCAAAAGTCACCACTTTGCCTGTGCATCTACCACCTCTTAGAGCTTTTGGAATCAGCCACGAATTGCAGTGCTGATTCCTTCCATGACCACATATTGTTTACAGGAAAACTCTTCTTCGTTATGCCTTGCCAGTCAGAGTGACGGTTTCATCCGCAACCTGGACCAGGTTCGGGAATGTTCTACACATAAATGTGAGCAAATGTCTTCTGTATTGAGAGACATGTACATTCTGTAAATGGACTCTATTGAAAAACCAATACATATGGTACACTTATGTCCTGACCCAGCTGGAAGGAGGCACTTTATTTCCATCTTTCAGAAAATTGGTGTAACACATTGATTTTCATAACAAAGAAAGCAGTTTTGTGTCCTCTACCAAAAGACTGTCATAGTAAGCAATAAATTGCCTCTTTGGAGCGAACAAATTAATAAGATATTCTCTAAATTTCAAAATAACAAAGACAGAACGATGTCTGTAATGCTAAGTGCATCCCCTTAGTTGCAGGACATTGTGTCATGGACCACCTGAGCAATGACACATGGCGGCCGCTAGTCTGATTCACCTGGCAACCTGTTAAAAGAAAGTCTTGCACATGACAAGGTTTCAATAAGTCACTGACAAGATGGCCAGGAAGCCAGCCTTAGCTGGCTTTTTCAGGTGTCCAGACATCTAGTCAACCTACCTCACCAACTCATCACCATGCTTACTGGAGTAAACCCAATCTCTTCCTTCCCCCCTGGAGATGGGAGAAGAGCCACTCACACGTTTGTATGGAATCCTCATTCCCCCTCGCTCTGTCCCCACATGGCGCTGTCCGCGAAATAAATAAACAAATCTTTATGTCACCCGGAAGTTCCTGGGTCAAATTACACAACTCGGACAATTTTGGGTCACTACAGCCTTTTGTTTTTCTCTCCAACTTAAGCCTTCTGGGTGACCAACAGCTATCTAAAACTCATGTTGCTGCCATATGCTGTTGTTCTGCTTCATCTTCCAGTAAAGTTCAGTATTTTTCCCTAAAGTTTGGTTTATCAGTATCTCCAGCGTCTATCTCCAGCTAGGTCATGATCCCAGGTCCTGGGATCAAGTCCCACTCTAGACTTCCTGCTCTGCGGGAAGCCTGCTTCTGCCTCTGCCTCCCATCTCTTATGAATAAAAAAAGAAAATCTTTTAAAAAATTTAAAAAAACCATTTCTATCTTCCCACTTTTAAAGATTAATTCTAGGAATTATTGCTATAATTCCAAGTGTCCTATCTCTTTCTTAAAAAGTCTACTCCAGGGCACCTGGGTGTCTCAGTTGATTAAATGTCTGACTCAAAATTTTGGCTCAAGTCATGATCTCAGGGTCATGGGATTGAGCCCTAGTGAGGCCTCTGTGCTCAATGGGGAGTTTGCTTCTCTCCTTTTCCCTTTGCCCCATCCCCCTACTCACATGTGCACACACATGCTGTCTCTCTCTCTCAATAAATAAATAAACAAATATTTAAAAAGTCTTCTCCAAAGGGAGTTTGGGAAATAGTCCAGTAAGGGGCTGGAAGAAAATATTATAAGTTTTATTCATATTTCATGTCATCCATTTAACTGTTTAGCTTTTGCATATCATTTATAATGTGCATAATAATTTAGAGTAGTAGAGTCTATAATTTATCAAAAATTTGCTTAAATTGGTGGTATGTACGCAAATATTTTTGTATGTATGTATGTATGTATTTACGTATTTATTTATTTTTGTGAAAGAGAGGTGCACAGTAATAAAAGGAGATCACTGCTCCAGGGACCCAGATATTTCCCCAAGTCCTGTTTCCTTCCATTCCCTCTGGGTTTCATTAGAACCCCTTAACACCAATCTTGTCCCTAAAACACGCCCTCTGCAGCACCAAGTTCGAATGCTTAACTTGGGCCATCACTGCAGGCTGTACCGGGATGACCTTAGGGTAAAGGGTGGTGGGTCTCACGGGTTAGCTGTGTCACCTCTATGAACAGTCCTTTGTTCTGAACAGCTAGTGCAGCCCACGTTTGCAATCACAGGCTCTGGCACCAGAGTGGGCGTAGAGCCCAGCTGGCCCCTCAGTAGCAATATGGCATTGGGAAAGTTGTGTCATTTCTGGCCCAGACTTAAGGCTCATCCATAACGTGGAGGAGAAGACAGTGTGACCCTCAGTGGGCTGTTGAAAGGATCACTAGATGGTTTGACTCAGGTGCTCCGAGGTACCCAGCACACAGTAGGCCCACAGTAGAACAAAAAGTTGTTCTATTGATCTTATAGTTACTATTACTCATACTAACAAAACTGATCATTTGAGATGATTTTCAAGTGAAGTGTCTTCGCCTGGATTTCTAAGATTAACCTACTTCAAAATGAATTCTGCTCTACTGTGAAAAACGAGCTAGCCAGCAGGTTTCTTCTGCGTCTTTTCTGAACTTTTTAGGATCCTCTCTAGAGAAAGGTTCTAAAGGAAGACAAAGTGCAGAAATACTCTTGCTTCAAAGGATGTGTAGGAAATGATTAATTTTGCCAAAAAACAGTGCCTTGAACATAAAAGATGTTTGACGAAGCTCACTGTAGACAGTGTATCCCTCCAGGATTCTTAAGTTGAAAACTCAATGTCCAAAGGGACATAACTAGGAGATGGGGTCCTTGGGAGATGTTTAGGTCATGAGGGTGGAGTCCTCATGGGCGAGATTAGTGTCTCCATAAGAGAGACCCCACAGAGATCCCTCGCCTCCTCCACCTTGGAGGTTATAGGGAGAAGATGGTCATCTGTGACCCAGGAAGTGGGCACTTGAACAGACACGGAATCTTCCAGGGTCTTGATCGTAGACTTCCCAGCTTCCAGAACTGAGAGAAATAAGTATGTCTTTAAAGCACCTAGTTTATGGTGCTCTTGTTACATCAGCCCAAACTAAGATAAAGCTTGCCTCTTATACTGAAAAATAACTCAAATGTTAACAACAATTAAAAAAAGGAACAATGTGGCCAATGACATGTAATGAACACCATCTCTCCTCTACAGAGCCAAGAGCTTAATTAGTTTCGGGCAACTCAGTAGAGTATGATTAAACCAAAGAGCAGCAAGATGTCTAAATGCTCAAGTCCTCTGCCTCCTACTTTTCTGTCAAAACAAAAGAAAAGCCCTAGGCTGGTTTTGGTTGCCACCAAGCACAAAACAGCCAAATTCCAAATTAGAAAGCTCTGGGGTTTAATTGTGGATGTATGGAATTACATAGAAGCTCTCTTTGATCATTCCAAAGGATGTTTCCCTCAAAGGTTACAAATACATCTCAGCCTACCAACCATCTCAGGCCTACCAGAAAAATTATATATATATATATATATATATATATATATATATATATATATATATATATATATATACACACTTTTAGCATTTTAAAATGTGTCTAAATTTCAGTTTCGGATCCAGTTTTGACTATTGTTATGGGCTTAGTTGGATGCCCCCAGATTCCTACATTGACGTCCTAACACCCAGCATCTCAGATTGTGGCAGTATTCAGAGACAGGATTTTTAAAGAGGTGATAAAGGGAAAACGAGCTCACTGGGGGTGGGCATCAAGCCAACAGGACTGTTGTGCTTACAGGAAGAAGAGATTAGGACACAGACAGTACAGACTGAAGGACAATCGTTTGAAGACAGAGTGGAGAACACAGCTATCTGCAAGCCAAGGAGAGACGTTTGAAGAATCGAACCCTACTGCCACCTTGATCTTGGACTTCCAGCGCCCAGAACCATGAGAAAATAAATTCCATGTTGCCTAAGCCACCCGGCTGTTGATATTTTATGACAGCCCATGACTCAGAAATTTGAGGACCTCCCCCCCAGACTTTATCCTGAAGTTCTGTTTCAGCTTCAGGGGCTTGTGTAATACTACTGTATCAAGGAGGGAGGCTCCTGCCATTCCCTGCACTGGGTCATTGAGACACTGCACAGCTGTCCCCAGGGCTGGCTACATAATTTACAAGCCCCATGCAAAATGAAGATATAGGGCCCTTTGGGCAAAAACAGGGAGGAAGTGTTTGTTAAAGGTACTAAAATAGAAAGCTCATTTCCTCCATGGTCTGTCTTCTGAAGGGGCATAGCTGCTGTTTTCTATTTGCATTTAATGTCATTCCAAGCAAATAAAAATTTTAAAATGTGATTATGGGCATGATTCTTGCCATTCATCTTCGCAGGGTGCAATGTCAGTGTTAAATAATTCACGCAGGGATTCCACAGCTGGGGCACACCCACGTGCCCTCTTCTTATCAGAACCGTGGAAATCCTGCACAAGACCAGCTCTGCCATCTTTACCTCACCTGGGGACTCACACATGTTCCACCGACCCTGCCTCCCTCGGCTTCCTGATGAGTAAGGAACTTGACAGGATCAGGAGCCGGGGGCTGCCTTTCTTTCCCTTCCCTCCTAAGTCACCACTTCCAAGGCTTGGCTAACACAGGGAGTTGACATGAGTGAGAAAGGACAAGACAGGGTTCTGGGCTGCTCACAAGAGGCCACCGCCTCCTGCCGGTGCTCAGAGCAAGCTCTGGTCTGTAGGGAAGGCGAGCTCCCGTTGACTCGGTCATAGACGTCATGTGGTCAGCGAGTCTCGTTGAGGAGGCAAGGAATGGTGGATACCCACAGTGGGCTGTCCCCTCCGCTATGTACGTGCTCCACTGTCCCACCTGTTATGCCCCAATAATGGGTCCATGATTAAAAGAGCGAGACTGATACAAAGCGAAGGTCAAACAAAGCTTTATTTCGCACCAAGCATCAAGAATCAAACTGACCAGCCAGGGCCGCTTTTCTTACAGAGAAGTCAACCCCTCTCTCCTTTACGGACTAGCTTTTAAGAACATAGGCCATGTGGTTGGGCCTGGTCATGCACAGGTGGCCAATGAAATTGTAACACAGAGAGAAAGCTGCACAGTGATGCTAGGTGACCAATTGAATTACAACTTACCTTTTAGTAGATATTTGACCTAGCCTATCACCTTGGTTAGGATTGGCGCCCAAAAGACTCACAAAGGGCGGGACCCATACTCCTTGGTAGCTAGGGAGACAGTATGCAACCCTCCACTGATCAGATGTCTTACCTGGCCTGACCCACCCTTGTATTTGGGCTTTGTTACCTGAGGTTGATTTCCGGGACTTGTTTTTAAGTAAGTCCCCTGGGAGAAGGGGAGCAGGGACAGCTTAAGCGTTAAACAACAAGGTTATTGTGTAACCTCAATGGAAGCCTCTGGCTAAAATATAAAAATATAAAATAGGTCCTTACACCACCCACTTCGCTGAAAAAACACGAAGTAAAAAATAAAACTGAGTAATTCCTAGACAGTGAGAGAGAAGCACACTGACTTCACCATAGAACCCTTCTGAGGGCGGTGCTTGGCGGGGTAGGGGGGTGTGAGGGTGTTGGGGGTGGATAATGGGACCTCTGATGGTGTGGCCAAAGGGCAGGGCCCTTTGGGAAGGGGCTTTCTGGGGGGAGGGGCCCTTCTGGGAGCAAAGCCCTGGGTGGGGGCATTCCCTCTGGGGGCAGGGCTGGGAGCAACCCCAGAAACCTGGCCCACAGAGAAGCTGGTCCTGTCTCTCCCTCTGCCCCCTTTCCCCAGGGACCCCTAGGCTTTGAAGACTAAAGTCAAAATTAAAGCCATATGTCTAAATGGTTCATACTGTGGTTGGGTAGTGTTTTTAACATATTAATTGACTGGTTTTTCTCAGTATTTGTCAAACCTTTCCCAACTCAAGGCTTTCTCTTAAGCAGCAGCGCAAGGCTGGCCCTTCAGTTGGGTCAAGCTGTTTGGTGATTCTCTGTAAAAACCCACCCTCTTGCGCTGCTCAGGAGGGCAGTGTTGCATCCTAGGATAAACATAAATGTATATAAAATGTGTTTACAAATTATATTTATATGTATACATTCAATTCTATGTTTACATATATATGTATAAAATAAAAATAAAAATATTGTTTAAAAGGCTGTTTTCCGGGGTGCCTGGGTGGCTCGGTGGTTTAAAGCCTCTGCCTTCGGCTCAGGTCATGATCCCAGGGTTCCTGGGATGGAGCCCCGCATCGGGCTCCCTGCTCAGCGGGGAGCCTGCTTCTCCCTCTCTCTCTGCCTGCTTCTCTGCCTACTTGTGATCTCTGTCTGTCAAATTAATAAATAAAATCTTTTAAAAAATGCTGTTTTGCAGGGAACCTGGGTGGCTCAGTGCTTAAAGCGTCTTTTTTCCACTCAGATCATGATCTTAGGGTCTTGGGATGGAGGCCCACATTGGGCTCCCTGCTCAGCAGGAAGCCTTCTTCTCCCTCTCCCACTCCCCCTGCTTGTATTCCTGCTCTGTCTCTCTGTCAAATAAATAATTTTTAAAAAAGAAATACTTTATTAAAAAAATATATGTAAAATGCTATTTTGCCCTCTATCCTGGTAAGATTGAACACATTCCTAACAAGAGATCTTCCTTGACTCCGTGATAAAAATTTAACATTGTCTTAATGAATCCTCACAACCTTTCTCCCCAACCCTTCTCAGATGTTACAATTAAGGTTCAGTGAAGTCCAAACACTGGGCCTGAGGTAATATACCCAGTATGTGGCCTCTTGGCATAGTCTAGCTGCCCAAATTGGGGGCGAGGGTGTTTGAGTGTCGTTGGCCAGGATGAAAAAGCTGAAAGATGAAAAGAAGGGTAGTCTTGCTTTTTGGCCCAAAAAAAGAGGATTTAGAAAGAAAGAGACCTATCGCCCAAAGGAGGAGGCTCCCCACTGATCCCGGCTGGGCAGGAGTCAGAGCAGAAGGGAAACTCCCATCACCAAGGAGAATGGGCTTCTCCTTCATACAAAAGCATAGGATCCCTCTCACCTGATATGTTTCTGTCCCATAGTCATCCCCCTGTGCCTGCCCCATAATAGCATTCACAGGAAATGGCTGAGAGATACATTCAACTTGCAGAATTATAGCAAATAAAGTAATCTTTGACCCATCCTGGGAGCTTCTGATTACTCGGAGGGGCCAAGCCATCCTAGGGCAAGTGCACTCATTTCAAGAACCAGTAAAATGACTCCAAGAGTATCCTAAGGGCTAGTGATCATGACTGGTCCAGAAATATTTCTGGGAGTCCCTTTTATCATCCCTCCCATCATTTCTTCTCATCTCCAAGGGAATGGTACTTAGGTATTCTGAAAGAAATATGCATGACTAGTAAACTGTGTGTGACCCCTGCCGCCTAATTCATCCCTCACCAGCAATTAACACTGATGGTTTGAAGGATGGCTACTCCCCTGGCAGGGCAAGAGCTGAAGCAGAATGTATGGGGCGAGGCGACTCTTCCCCCTGGATATAAATAATTAAACCCAGTAGCCACCCTTCCTGCCTGGCCACTGTCATTTAGGTATGGCTGATTATCCCTAAATGGGAATGAGATGGGGGCGGGGGTGGGGGAGGGAAGCAGGTGACGGTCAAAAAAACTACAGTAGCTGCCACTGAGGGTCCAACCTGGCATTAGACTGAGCTCAAGTCCTGATTCCATCATATACGAGCTGTATGAACTTGGAAAACTGAGTTCAACTCTCGAAGCATCTGCTTTGCTTCCCCTTGGAGTGAGAATAGTCAGTAGTATTGACTTCACAGGGCTTATTAGGAGGATGAAATTAGATACTGTTCATTTAGCACAGTTTCTGGCCTATAGAAGGCACACATAAAAGTTGATTATCGTTTTTATGGACCTCCAACTTTAAGCCTTCTATAAAGAACCAAATGATATCTCTGAAAAATACCAACTGCCTACAAGGTTGTAGGGAAAGTGGTATCTTTGTTGACCTGATTAGAAAAAAGTGGAAAATCTCTCTTGTTTAAGCCTTGTTGAAAATTTTCTAAACTCTGTCCGCTCTTCTGCTTTAGTAATTAGAACAAACGTTGGAGACTCGTGGTTTTCTGAGAACTGAGTTGCTCGTTGTAACGCAGGGCAATTCGACATTAGTGTTTATTTAAAAAATTACCGCAAATGAAGATAAATGGTGAGACGTGCACTAAATTTGATGAAACTCCTGACGTGAGTGTTTCTTCTTGGGATTCTCTCTCTCTCTCTTTTTTCTCCTATGATCTGAGAGCGGATTACATTCTACTTGGGTGATGGCTCAGGTCAAATGTGTGGTTTTGCAGGTGCCTAGCCTTTCACAGACAATCTTGGAAGAACCATCATTGTCTCTGTAAGAAAACGGAGGGAAAGATGTGATTTTAACACTCAGCCTACAACAGTTCAACAATCTACCAATGTGAATTTAGAAACGCTGAGCAGGTCCCCCTTCTAGTAAGGAATATCTCTCCCTTTTTCTTATAATACCTGAGTTTCTACAACTGAGCAATCTACTCTTTTGTGTAAAACAGCTTCCCAGGACTGTTTCTCCTTTAAACGCAAGTGAACTTTGGGGATGGCACTCAGATCCCTTTATTTTACTGGACAACTGTGGAGCAGGGGTTGGGTGTGTTTCAAGAGGGAAAATATCCACAAGGGGACAGAAAAAGTACATAAATGTACAAAATCCCATTTTCCAAGAATATAAAAAGCTAACTTCCAGGGGAGCCTGGGTAGCTCAATTGCTAAGCATCTGCCCTTCGGCTCAGGTCATGATCCCAGGGGCCTGAGAATCCAGCCCCGTGTCGGGCTCCCTTCTCAGAGGAAAAACCTGCTTCTCCCTCTCTCACTCCCCCTGCTTGTATTTCCTATCTCATTGTGTCTCTGTCAAATAAATAAATAAAATCTTAAAAAAAAATGCGAACTTCCAATATTTATTTTTTTTCGTTTGCTCTAAATATCTCAATGTTCACTTGTTGAAAGCAATTGATTGAAGCCCTGGGAAGAAGTGGTAGATTGAAGCACTCATCAGAGTTCTTTGTGCTGCTTTGCAGGGGTCTGGCTGCACTAAATTATTTCAAGAAGTATTAACTATCTAAGTCACTCAGAAGAAGCCATTTACCTATTTGATTTTCTTTTTTTGAAGAGAATCTTTTTTTTTAAGATTTTATTTATTTGTCAGAGAGAGAGAGGGAGCGAGAGCGAGCACAGGCAGACAGAGTGGCAGGCAGAGACTGAGGGAGAAGCAGGCTCCCTGCCGAGCAAGGAGCCCGATGTGGGACTTGATCCCAGGACGCTGGGATCATGGCCTGAGCCAAAGGCAGCTGCTTAACCAACTGAGCCACCCAGGCGTCCCCCTATTTCATTTTCTGTGGTTTTTGATCCTTCCCCCAAATTCTCACAGGCCTCCTCAGCTGGCACAGTGTCCGCTCCCATAACTATAATCCCTGTCCCATACTCTCACCTCCATCATACATCATACATACCTGATACAACCCCACCTTGGTAAAAACACAACCCTCTGTCCACCCTACATCTGCCCCTGGCAGCTGAAGGTGGTTGGTGAGAAAAGCAACGATGCTGGAAGCTTTCACATTAAGTTTTTTTTTTTTTTTTAAGATTTTATTTATTTATTTGACAGAGAGAGATCACAGTAGGAGAGAGGAAGGGAAGAGATCACAGAGAGAGGAAGGGAAGCAGGCCCCCTGCTGAGCAGAGAGCCCGATGTGGGACTTGATCCCAGGACCCTGAGATCATGACCTGAGCCTAAGGCAGCGGCTTAACCCACTGAGCCACCCAGGCGCCCCTTTCACATTAAATTCTCAGCCACAAATCCAAGTATGTTTCTCTGACCGACAGAATCTCCACTCTTCTCATGAAATATTTTGACTATTTCACATCTTCTTTCCTCCAACCTTAAGCCAGGGCTTCTCAACACTGGCCACACTTTTGAATCACCTGGAAGACTTTAAAACACAGGAGTGCCCACCTCCAGAGGATCTGATCTAATTGGTGTAAAACCAATTAGATTAATATCCAATTAGGGTCTGGATATAAGTGTGCTTTTAAAATTCTCCCAGGGATTCTAATGTACAGCCATTTTGTTCAGAGTGAGAACTGAACACCTTCCATCAGATACAGCTGATGACCGACCATTCTGATGACTTCACTGAGAAAAGTAAATTGAGGGCACCTGGGTGGCTTCAGCTCAAATCATGGTCTCAGTGTCTCGGGCTCTCACATCAGGCTCTCTGCTCAGCAGGAAACCTGCTTCTCCCTCTCCCTCTGCCTGCCTCTCTTCCTACTTGTGATCTCTCTCTCTTTCTCTCTGTGTCAAATAAATAAATGAATTAAATATTTTAAAAAAAGAAAGAAAAACAAATTGGGTGGGTGTGTAGGTGGCTAAGTGGTTAAGCGTGTGAATCTTGGCTCAGGGTTATGAAATCGAGCCCCACGTCAGGCTCCATGCTCAACGGAGAATCTGATTGAGATTCTCTCCCTCTCCTTCTGTCTCTTCCCCCTGTATGTGTGTGCTCCTGCTCTCTCTCTCTCTCTTTCTCTCTCTCTGTCAAATAAATCTTGAATAGAAAAATCGGTAAGGAAAGAAGACCCACAGAATCCCACTAAGTTTACCTGGGTGGAACCCTTACTCCAATCCCTTCTGAGTGAGGACAAGCCCCTCCACTTGGGGTTTCTTCTCATTTCCCTGATCTCTGAGTATGAATGTGCTCCAGGACCCAACCTCAGACTTCTCCTCTGTCTACACTGAGTCCTTGGTGACTGTCCCTCTTCTACCATCTGTCTCCTGATGACTCCACATCTCCACCTCCAGTCCAGACCTGGATTTTGAGCTTTCTCCCACTGCCTGCTTTCCAGATCTACCTAGATGAGTTAAACCCAACATGTTCAAAACCAAGCTCTTATTCTTCTGGAGCTCTGCTGGTCTTGCAATAGCTCAAACAGGAAACTGTAGAGTCATTCTTGATTCATCTCTTTCTTTCACTGCCCACGTTTAATTCTTTGGTAGTAGCTGTGGATTCTATCTTCAAAATATATTCTAAATCTGACCAGTTCTCCACACTTCAGTTACTCCCACTGTGGTCCAAAACACCGTCTTCTATAGCCTGAGTTATTGTAATAGTCTCCTATCTGGTCTTCTGGATTCCATTTTTGCTCTGTTCTAGTTTATTTTCCACTCAGCAGTTAAAGCAATCCGTTTAAGACAAAAGTCAGACCTTGTTATTTCTCTGCTCTAAGATCTCCAATGGCTCCCCACTTCACTCAATACAAAATTCAGTCTTACAAAATTTAACACTCAACTTCCTTCTCAACTCATCTCCCACCTCTTCACTCAGCTGTCTCTGCCTCCACTCACCAGCCTCCTTAGTGTCTAACAGAGTCCAGCAAGTGCGTGCCTCCCTTGGGGGGTTGCACTTGTTTCCTCTTCTTAAATGTACCCGTCTTGTTGTCTGAATCCACTCAAGGATCTGCCAATGTCTTCTTATCAGAGTAATCTCCCCTAACTGCACACACAGCCAGCACCAGCACCATCACAATCAACATAGTTTCTGTCCCTCTCTACTTTTGACTTCTTATCAACAGCTGACATACTATATATTTATTTATTTACTGTCTGTTCTCTCTCTTCTATTTGAATGCATGTGCTATAAAAATGGTATTTGTGGGGGCTTTTTTCCTGATTTATTCTGTGTTCAGAAGAGGATTTGATACAGAATACTCAGTACATAATTGTTGAACGAATGAATGAATCAATGGAAATATCAGGTTATCTCAATCATAAGAGAGATTTCTCTCAAGCATTTTCTATAGTATTGCCCTATTACATTCTCTGCACCTCTGGGTTGATTAGTAGATAAAATCATCATGTAAAATCAGTTTGAGCAAGGTTGGATCCTTAAGCTTCTATGTCACCTAGGACTCCAAATGTCACGGTGTACCATGCACATTTGCCTCCAGCCTTCTCCCCCATGTTTTGGTCATGGTTCAGCAGCTGTGGCATCGTTCAGCTTTCTTTTCCCCTCCCCTGTCTCAGTTCCAGGAGGTCCTCCTTGGCTTTGGGCCCCCTCCTTGTGGGTGATGAAGGCAATGTAGGGAGAGGCAGCAGCTTCCCTGACTCACCCCTGCTTTCTCCATTCATACTGATCCAGTAACGCATAGCCTGTGCAGTACAGGGCTGGCCAGGTCAGTCTCTGCCACCTTAGGACCTCATTTTTGTTCCCTGCGGCAGCTTGGCCATTTGCAAAATCAGAAATTGTAAAAGTACAAACAGGAGACAATATGCCATATTTTATAGATTTTAAGATGCCCCTCCCCTCCCATTTTCTTTCACATCTCCAATGTCAGGAATTGTCTTATAGTTGGGGCTGAGCAGGTGGAAGTCCCTGTAAAGTTACCACAGCTTGACCCTGTTCCATGTGGTTACTGCTCCTAGGGCACAACTGATCATCTACATCCCTTGGCATGCCAAGCCACAGGCCTTTTGAGGACCATTTAAAGAAAGAAAATAAACTGGTTATTATATGAAAATCTCAGATAAGGAAAAAAAAAAAAAAAGAAACCCCACCAGCATCAAACCAAGCAGAATGGAGGGGTGGCAATTTGGATGACCTCAGAATACTTTTATAAGAAGTGCAGCATGCAAAACAATCTTGAGAAAGGAGAACAAAGCTGGAGGTATCAGCTTCTTGGATTTCAAGATATACTACAAAGTTATAGTAATCAAAACAGTAGGGTACTGGGAGAAAATATACGCATAAATCAATGGAAACAGGATAGAGAGCCCAGAAATAAATCCACAATTATATGGTCAATTAATCTTTGACAAAGGAGGCAAGTATATGTAACAGAAGAAAGTCTCCTCAAAAACAGTGTTGGGAAAACTGGAGAGCCATATGCAAAAGAATGAAACTAGACCACATTCTTTTACCATACACGTAAAGAAACTCAAAATGGATCAAAGATCTAAATGTGAAGTGTGAGGTGTGCCTGTCTTGCTCAGCCTGTACAGGATGTGACTCTTATTCTTGAGGCTGTGAGTTTAGGTCCCACATTCAGTGTAAAGCTTACTTAAAAAAAAAATTAAATGAATAAATGAGAGACCTGAAACCATAAAACTTCTAAAAGACAATAAGCAGTAATCACTTGGAGATTGGTTTAGCAACATTATTTGTGGGTATGTCTGCTTAGGCAAGGGAAACAAGAACAAAAATAAATTATTAGACTACAACAAAATAAAAAGCTTTTGCACAGTAAGGGAAACCCGCAACAAAACCAAAAGGGAACCTACAGAATGGGAGAAGATAGTGGTGAATGATAAATATAATAAAGGATTAATAACCAAAATATGTAAAGAACACACACACACACACACAAAACCCCAAAAAAACCCAAACCCCAACATATAATCCAATTGAAAAATGGGCAGAGGACTTAATAGACATTTTTCCAAAAAATACATAGAGACATCCAATAGACATGTGAAAAGATGCTCAATATCACTCATCATCAGGAAAATAAAATCAAAACCACAGGGAGATCTATCACCTTATACTTGTCAGAATGGCTAGTACTAAAAAGACAAGAAAGAACAAGTGTTGGCCAGGATGTGGAGAAAAAGGAACCTCTGTACATTTTTAGTGGGAATGTAAATTGGTGCAACAACTTTGGAAAACAGTATGGAGGTTCCTCAAAAAATTAAAAATAGATTTACCATATGCTTTAGTAATTCTAGTACTTGATATTTACCCAAAGGAAATAAAAACACTTGATTCAAAAAGATATATGCCCTCCTAGGTTTTCTGCAGCACTATTTATAATAGCCAGTATATGGAAGCAGTTCAGGTGTTTATCAGTAGATGAATGGGTAAAGATATGGTGTATATAGATATATAATGGAATATTATCCAGCTATAAAAAAGAATGAGATCTTGCCATTTGTGACAACATGGCTGGATCTAGAAGGTATTAGGTTAAGAGAAATGTCAGACCGAGAAAGGCAAATACCATATGATTTCACTTCCTTTTTTTTTTTCTTTTTAAGATTTTATTTATTTATTTGAAAGAGAGAGAGATCACAAGTAGGCAGAGAGACAGGCAGAGAGGCAGGTGAAGCAGGGTCCCCATCGAGCAGAGAGCCCGACTTGGGGCTCGATTCCAGGAACCTGGTATCATGACCTGAGCCAAAGGCAGAGGCTTTAACCCACTAAGCCACCCAGGGGCCCCTGTAATTTCACTTCTATATGGAATATAAAAAAAGAAACAAGTGAACAGACAAAATAAAAAAAAAAACAGAAATAGACTTTTAAATACAAAGAACAAACTGGTGGTTATGGGAGGGAAGGTGAATGGGGGATGGGTGAAATAGGTGAAGGGGATTAAGAGGTACAAATTTCCTGTTATAAAATAAATAAAATAATTTCCTGTTCTCATCTGGAGATGAAAAGTACAGCATTGGGAATACAGCCAATGATATTATAATAAGTTTATATGGTGACGTGATGATATGCTTACTGTGGTGATCACTGAGTAATGTATAGAATTGTCAAATTACTATGTTGTACACCTGAAACTAATTTAACATTGAATGTCAGCTATATGTCTAATAATAATTTTTTAAGTGCAGCATGACAGAAGCTCTGGGTGGCTCAGAGGAACATATTGTGAGAAAAATCTGGGCACTGAAATCTCTCAGTTAGAAAGTAAATAAAAGTAGTGAGATTCTTAATGTGAGGTTTGGAAAAACGTTAACCAAAAATTTTAAGTTTTATTTTATGTATGCATTAAGGCCATATGTAATAAAAATCTGTCTAAATACTTACCAAAGAGCTTTTTGAATACATTTTAATTAAAATATTAATGAAAAGAAAACATTGTATCATAGTTTGAATGGTAGCATTTTTTGTTTCTTATTAAACTGATGAGGGAGCAAGAGGCTGGCTGAGAACGGAGCAGGGGCTGGCGCCTTGCACCCCCTCTCCACCCACTCCCCTTGGTAATATGTGTGACATTTCACAGGCACCCCTGACGGCCCTAAAAGAAGAGCAAATGGTTATCTTGCAGAGATCACAGTCCTGCAAGGCAGGAGTCTCTCTTGGTTTACAAATGTCCTTGAGATTTACTACAAAGAAGTTGTCTTATCAATAGCCCAATTTCCAAGGACACATAACTCAGTTCCTCAAGCCTTAACGTCACCCTCCCCTCCATAAAAAACCGAAGGAGACGGAGGTAGAAGGAAAAGTAAATAAAGTTAAATTTCTTTTAAGACCTAAATCTCACTAACAAGGACGTTTGATAGCAGGAATGTAACATTCCACCAGGAGACTCCCAATTGTCTTTATGTTAGTGCCTCATTAGAGGGAAAGTGGCCTTGGCTTGATAGTAACCAGGCCTTCAATATCCTGATAGTCTTCTTTACCCCAATAACCCTTCTGAACACCCCTTTGTCCTCACCTACCCAACTCCTGTGTATATAACCAGCCACTCCTCACAGGCCCTGGGCAGCTGCATCTCTGCCTGCCCACGGGTCCTGTCCCCGTGCTCTAATAAACCACCTTTTTGCACCAGAGACGTCTTAAGAATTCTTTCTTTACCCGTCGGCTCCGAACCTCACCCCACCGAACCCCACCTAGGTTCTGGGACTTCATCAAAACTATACCAGGAAAGAAGGCCAAGACTCAATGAAATATGGCTATTATCCCCAGTTTCACAAGAGCATGAACCTCTCTGGCTTAACAAAGCCTAGGAATCTACTACAGAAATGGGTTGTTCTTACTACCCTGGAGCCTTTTGTGCAGACTATGAACCAAAAGCTCAATATTAATCTTAAAATTAATTATATTACAAAGTTGTATTATTTGGAAGATGTGTTTAAATTGAGGGAGCAGGAGGCTGGCTGAGGACAAAGCAAGAGCTGGCGCCTTGCACCCCCCCCCCTTCATCCGCTCCCCTCCATAGGTGTAGCATTCCTCAGGCACCCCTGACTGCCATAAAATGATAAATAGTTAACTTGCTGAGATCACAATCCTACAAGACAGGAGTCTCCCTTGGTTTGCAAATGTCCTTGAGATTACAACAAAGAAGTTACCTTATCAATAGCCCAATTTCCAAAGACACAGAACTCAGTTCCTCAAGCCTAATGTTACCCTCCCCTCCATAAAAACCGAAGGAGGTGGAGGTAGAAGGAAAAGTAAATAAAGTTAAATTTCTTCTAAACCTAAATCTCATTAACAAGGATGCTTGATAGCAGGAATGTAACATTCCACCAGACTCCCAATTGTCTTTAAACCTAAATCTCATTAACAGGGATGCTTGATAGCAGGAATGTAACATTCCACCAGGAGACTCTCAATTGTCTTTACTTGATAGTAACTAAGCCTTCAATATCCTGATAGTATTCTTTGCCCCAATAGCCCTTCTGAATACCCCTTTGTCCTCACCTCCCAACTCCTGCGTATATAACCAACCACCCCTCACAACCCGGGGCAGCAGCAGCTCTTCCTGCCCACGGGTCCTGTCCCCGTGCTTTAATAAACCACCATTTTGCACCAAAGATGTCTCAAGAATTCTTTCTTGGTCATCGGCTCCGGACCTCAGCCCACCAAACCTCACCTAGGTTCTAGAACTTCATCATTTTGATCCCTTTCAATTATTTTTTAAAATATATATCATTAAATTTTAGAGGAGTACTACAGAATTCCTAATTGCAGAATTTGAACTTGAGCTACGCAATCTTACTTTTCGTCTTCAATCTATGTGTCATTGACCATTTTAAGTCTGATTACCTGTATGAACTCTCTTCAGAATCTTTCCCTGGTTAACACAGTATAGAGAAGTGCTGGAAACCAGTTCTTTTCTGTGACACAATTCTTCCAACGGAGTTGAAATGCTTTGCAAACAATTTCACGTATATCAGCCAATTCATATACAAAGCAATGTCATGTGAATCCTTTCCTTTTTATATATCATCTTTCAGTGATGATCAGGAATTCATGCTGGTACAGAGACTCTGGTTTGGGAGGAGGAAACAGGGGCTTGCGAGGGGAGGGCGAGAGCAGAAGCTGCTCACCTGCTGTTAGAACTGACCTTAGCTGGTGGTACCAACATCTTCACCCTTTATGCATCTGCATCCTTTATGCATGAAATAGCAATATGCCTTTCCCTTTCGTGTAATCCTTATTTAGTTAATACCCAGTAGGATTTGCAAGCCCTTCACATCTCTGTGGATTTATTTTATTTCAGAGTGCAAGTGACTTTATGGCCCAATTACCATCATTGTGACTTATTGCATTATTGTGGGAGGGAGAGAGGAGCAAGAAACGCCTGATCATGTGTATCGTCATCAATGGAATGAGTGCCACGCACTCCTGGCCAAGGCAGAGGGATGATGAAACCTTTCTGATCTATTGTTTATCAGAACACTGAAGCCTGGGTGATTGTGCCGTATTTTAACAGACAAGTGTGTCAAATGTATGGGTGAAGATGTTGCAGTGGTGGTGTTAGAGTAATTAATATTTGGAAGGTAATGAATATTTTGAGTTTAAAGATGTCAAAGGTCAAAGACGGGAGGAATGACTAAGATCGGATGTTGACCCCCTCAAATTACAGGGGTATTGAAGCGAGACTGAGTCACCACCTGACCCCAGGAATGAACCAGCGAGGCGGGCTCCTTATTAGAGCAAGGCTCCCGGAAGCCAGATAGCCCTTGTGCTTGCAAGAGCTCAAGGCACAGCCGGTTGTGGAGCACCGAAGCAGCAGCAGCCACAGCAGCCACGGGAATCGTGACCCTCCGGCCGGGCGCCTACCTAGAATTTCCGCAGCGCCTGGTTCAGAACCACCGGGGCGGACAGCTCCCCGCCGCCGCCGGCGCCGACTGCGGAAGGGGACCGAGAGCGCGGGCTTCACGCTCCGTGAGCCGGCTCGGGCGGCGGGAAGACCGGCTGCGTCCCCCCCACAACCCCCGACACCCACTCGGTTCCTCCCTTCCCCCTGCAGGGCCGCGCGGGGCCTGCGGGTGGCCGTCCCGGGCCACACGTCCCGCAGGCGAGGAAGTCACCGGCTGTGGGGCGTGCCCCGCGAGGCCCCGCCCCGGCCTGCTCCCCATTGGCCGGCGGGCCGGAGGTGCGAGGAGGCGGGGTCGGTCTCTGGCGGCTCCCGCCGGGGAAGGTCGGCCAGGGAGCGCCGGGTGCCGCGGGAGGGCGCGCGGGGACGCAGCGGGCGCCGAGGAGACGTAGCGGCTGCGCCTGGGCCCGGCCGCAGCCCCTGCCTCCCGCCCTCCCGCCCTCGCGCCCTGCGTCCCTCCGCGGCCTGCAGCCTGCGGCGCCCGAGCTCCGAGGGCGCTTCCTCGGGCGCTGGGCCCGAGGCGGCCCAGACGGCGGGCCGGCCGGGCGCGGGGCGGCGGGCGCTGTGCTGCGGGCTGCGCTGGTGGGGGGCGGCGGGCCGCGGCGCGGGCCCAGTGCCCAGCGCGTGCGGCCGGGAGGCGCTCTGGGGGGCGGGCGCGCGGGCGGCGCCCGAGGCTATGGCCCAGGTCGGCGGGAGCGCGCGGAGGAGGGCGCCGGCGCTGCTCGAGGCGGCCCGCGCGCGCTACAAGAGCCTGCACATCTGGGACGACGTGTTCGGCGAGTCCGGCCCGGACAGCGGCGGGAACCCCTTCTACAGCACGTCCGGCGCCTCGCGCTCCTCCTCGGCCGCCTCCTCGGACGCCGAACACGAGCGCCCCGGCCCCCCGCTGCCTCCCGACGCCCCCCGAAGCGCAGGAGTCCGACGAGGACGAGGCCAGCACGGGTTGGAGTGCCACGCTGCGGGACCGCCCGCTCCCGCGCTTCGTGGACACTGGCGGTAAGGCGCGGCCCGCGGGTACGGGGGCGGCCTGGGGTGGCGTGAGCGCGGGGCTGGGAGAACTCCAGACGCTCCGCGGGCCGGCTGCTTGAGGGCGGCTTTTAGGTCAGCACACAGATGGGGCCCTGGCAGCGGGGATTTGAAGTGGGAGAATCAATCTGGTTGCGTGCTGGTGGTTGGTGGGGCCGCTCTGACTTCCCCGCGGATGGAGAGGATGAGGAGGAGGCCCAGGTGGCACCCTGCCGCTGGCAAGGACCCAAGGGGGGGCCTTCCCTCCCTTGCTGGGAGTGTCCAACCCAGTCACACCTGTGGGGTTGCTCCTTAGGGGTGCGTTTGAGTTAGGTTCCTAAAGCCCGATGCAGCTTGTGTGTGTGTGTGTGTGTGTGTGTGTGTGTGTGTGTTTGTTGCGGGTGGGGGGTACGTAAATCGTTTTGTGTGGATGGCCCCAGAGCAGCGTTACCCAGGTGCCAGGGGTGGGGCAGCCAGCCTTTGGAGGGAGGCCTAGTGTGAGCCGGGACGTCTTCACTGGCTCATGTTTTCTCCAGTGAATCTGACCAACTTTGTGCATGCCTTTCAGGATCACTTGCTGAGAGCAGAGAAGAGTGAGAGGACCAGTTATCAGCGTTAAGCTGTCTGCTCTCGCTCCAGAAGGCACTTGTGTGTTCTGCTTACCGACACGGTCATGGTCAAGCCCCTGATATCTGGAGGTCGCAGGCCTGCTGGCTTTTGTGGCTGCTTGAAATTCTCCTTTACTGCCTACTTTTTGGGAAGGTAATTCTGACATGTCTCTGCTTAGCCTGCAGAAGCTCTGCGGCCTCTACCCTCTGGGAGAGGTGGAGACCAGCCAGCAGTCCCACCTGTCCCCTGATGCTTTCTGTTCCTTGCTCGACAGCCTACTGTGGCAGGCCCTTGTTTCTGCACACCATTTTCTTGTGTTGAAGAGTGTGCAACCAGTGTTGTGGAGGACCAGGGAGTGGCCATACTGGACCCAATGCCGCTCTCCCTGTGGCTCTCCATGATTGTTGTTCAACCATAGGAGGGCAGGCCAAAGGGAACCCTGGCTGGTGCCTGGGCTTGGATCTGGACCTTGTGCCACAGCCTGCTGGTAGGCTGATTGGGTTGGCTGGACTCTCTCAGCAGGGAGTGGTCTGCAGACCTCCCACGGACAGGCTGCAGTGTGGACACCCTGAGCTACAGCTGGGCTCTAGGGTCCGAGTCAACTGTGCTGTGTTTTGGAATGGGTGAATTTAACATATTCTCATTTAGGCTTCAATTCAGAGTTTGGGAATTTTGAAAGTCACATCACCCTGCATAATCCTTTTAAACCCCATACATTTCCCAGAATGTCATAAGGGTTTCCAGCCCCAGATGGCTGTTTTCCATTCAATTAGCTCTTTAAGAATTGTACGTACCCAGAGCTCTGGTTTGGCAGACTTGATGCTGTGAGTGCTGTGATCCAGTTTTTCATCTTCGACCATGAGAGACATGTCCTCTTGTTTCCCTCCCTCTCTGGAGAAAATAGGGGAATCGTGTGAGCTTAAGCCTGGTTATGACTAAGAGCCATGAGTGTTGGTCTGAGAAGGATGAGCACACCTAGATACATTTTCAAGCAATATTATGTTTCTCAGTAACCTATACTTGGGAGAAATTCTGCGTCAGAGCAATTTAGTCTAGCCACTGAAGCACTTAAATGGTCATGAAGTTCAGGATCATTTGTTATTTAGCATCAGGTTCAAATTCTGCTTCCTTTGGATGTGCACTGAGCTCACATCTGGACCCGAGAATCACAGGCAGGCAGGTGCTTTAACCAAAGACATTTAGTGGTTATTGGATGGTATTTATACCCAATTTTGTTTTCCGTTTTTTTGTGGAAGCTTGCTTTTAAAATCCAGCCCTAATGAAGAATTTCCTTTTCTTCTTGAAACAGTCTTCCCCTGTGGGATATTCAGGGTAGTGGCGGAAGGGTGATGTGGATGGTTTATTAAGCATGAGTTCAGATGGCCTGGAACAATGGGATATGATTTATGGGGCCTGGAAATAGATGCCGGGCAGAGAAAACCCTTGTGCCCCACGGTGGGGGGGGGGGAGATGGACGGGTTTGGTAAGAGTGAGAGCTGCACCCTGGCCAGTCTGAGAGCAGAGAAGCTCAGGCTCTGAGGTTTATTAAAGTGTCAAATATAACCCCACTTTAGGAAGGCAGCTTGGGCCTGTCTTCCATCTTTGTTCCCTGGTTCACTGACAGACGTCAGCGGGCCGGTGGGGTAGGAAAGGGTGGCAAACAGGATGGTGGCATTTGGATCTGTGATCAACCCTCGAATAGGAAAATCCGTAGCAGAAATGGCTGTTGCTGCTAGAAGCAGATGAGGAAAGCAAAGGACTTAGGGAACAGGTTTCATGCCTGCCTTCTGCTGCAAGAGTGTGTGTGTGTGTGTGTGTGTGTGTGTGTGTGTGTAGATAAGTGAATGTGTATGTGTGCATAGGTGTCTTACACATAAATATGTATTGTATGTATTGCTTGTGCTGGCTTGGGCTGGTTGGGGATTTTGGTTTTGGTTTTAAATTAGAGATCACAGGTGCTGTCTAGGAGTCCCGCTGATGCCCTAGACTCCCTGCGCCGGAGAGAGGCATCGGCACTGGGCACCCCTGAGCTTGGATCTGCATCTGGAGTGCAGTAGGGAGGCACCTGGTGCCCAGCCGAGGGGCGGAGGGCAGGGAGGCAGAGGTGTTTCTGTGGTTCAGGTTGAGACCAGTCCGCGAGCAGCTCTTCTAGTCTTCCAGTCTTCCCAGATTCTTCCTTCTGTTCTGTCCACGCATTTAGCTTCCTGGATCAGGCGCTCCAGAAGTGCAGCCAGCAGATAGGAGTGGAGGTAGCCTCTCCCTCTCCCCCTTCCCTCTCCTCCCTGGCTTCTGGTTGTGCCTGGAGATATGGGCCCCCTTGAGGTGATTTAAATACAAAGACCATGCTCGCCCTGCTGTCTCTTAAACCCTGTCTGAAGGGAGGGTCAGCCTGGAAGCTGGAGATGCGTGCTGGGACCCCAGGGTCCAGAACCTTCTCCTGATCAGACTTACAGCTCTCCCTCTAAAATAACCCCTTCAAGCTGTCAGCCTCACCTGCCCACTGTGTAAATAACTGACACAGCAGGCGGGCTCACTCCTTGGAAGCAGCACGAAATTCAGGACACGCTGGTTTCCGGGCTTCTGCCCTTCTTATTTCCCATTCCGAGCAGTCTTGTGACTTGTTCCCTCTGAGGAGGCAAAGGAACAGGCAGATTCCCAGATGCTTCAGGGGCCCCTCTGTGTTTGGCTTTGTCGGTGGTTCCTTTGCCGTGGCTGGCTGGATTCTGAGCTGTTTGCTTTTTCTCTTAGAGGCTGGACATCCTAAGAGTTTTTTTTTTTTTTTTTTTCTGTGTACCGTGTCAGCAACCCTCGGTAATTATTCAGTAGGGAGGTGTGACCTTGAGAAGCTGAAGACGACCGTAGGGCTTTGGAAATTGGAAATTAACATGGTTAAATGTTTTATCTTAGGGTTTGTTGTTGGTTTACTCGGCTTAAAGTCTTTTTTGACTGAGAAGTAAGAGGAGAAACATCTTAAAGCTAGAGTTAAATGTATATGCTCGTAATGGGTTTGTGAGCTGAGGTACCTTGGCCCTCATCATTGGTGTCCACGGTGAGCCCCTGCTCCCAGCTTTAGCTCTGTATGGCATTCGGTGGCTCCGGGAGGAGCTGGGTGTCTGGGCGAGCGACAGGGTACGCCTTCTGCAGTGCTCCCTAATAGTCAGCCACGTACCCCTACCACACAGAATTCAGAGAAGGGACCTTCCTGGAGGGAGGTGGTGTTCAGGCCGTGGGCATGACGGTGACCACAACCAGCGGGCCCCGGTCATAGTGTTCCATTTCATAACCACGCCAAACCTTTGCGAGTACTCCGAGAGAGCCGCGATCACCTCCACTTCACAGAGAAACATGGTTTCCTCTGAGGCGATGAGATTACCTGGGGAAGTGGTAGCCTTCTCTCGAGGGAGACTTGATTAATCAGGGAAGGTCGTGCCTTTTTAGTTATTTTTTTTTTCTTTACAGCATCTGAAAACTTTTGCTGTCAGAAATACTTTTGTATTTTTACAGGGAATTGCTTGTAACTTTTTCTCAGGGCGTACGCAGTTCAGTGAGGTCTAATGCATGTATGGATTTGGATTTGTGTAACCAATCTGCACAGTCGGATAAGAGACAGGAAATCTGGAATGTTATCTCTTTATTTAATCTGTCTCAGCCCCTGTGATGAGCGTCAATAGAGCACTTCTGCAGGCAGCAGGGCTCTGAATCCATGGGGAATCTGGGGGTTGTGTGGGGTCTGGTACTCAGTTTTATTTTATTTATTTTATTTTTTTAAAGATTTTATTTATTTTATTTGACAGATAGAGATCACAAGTAGGCAGAGAGGCAGGCGGAGAGAGGGACGAGGAAGCAGACTCCCTGCTGAGCAGAGAGCCCGATGCGGGGCTCGATCCCAGGACTCTGAGATCATGACCTGAGCCGAAGGCAGAGGCTTTAACCCACTGAACCCTACAGGCGCCCCTGGTACTCAGTTTTAGAGTTGAAAACTCACCTTTATTTTTAAGAAGTGTGATTGTGTATTTTTTTCTTATTAATAAGTAATATATGTACATTTTAGGGAAAAATGATGAAATTTTAAGAAATCCCATAACCCCTCATGACCTTAGCTAATCATAGTTAATCATATTGTGTATATTATTCATATATCTTAGGTGTCAGCTTGTTGGGTGACCTGCTCTTTAATTGTAATTAATATATTGTAGTCGTTTTCCATTTACATTTTTAAATGTCGATTTTAATGAGTCCGCGGTATCACACAGTTTCCTCTGGGTCAGTGTTGTTGCTGCCTCCCTCTTGTATTTGTTCTGCTGTGATAAATATTCTTGAAACCTAAGTCTGTGTGCACATCTGTACCACAATCCTTAGCAGAAAATGACCGAAGCAGAATTGAATCAAGGACCCACTGTAAGGTTTTTGGTGTCCGTGGTGAAATAGGTCTCCAGAAACATATCTACAATGCTCCTGCCGGCTGTGCACCGAAATCCTTAGAAAGTCATGCTCGGAGGACCTGCTCCAGTGTGTGATTCCTGCCCGCTGGGGCTCTTAGAGGACCGTTGCCTTTGGTAAAGCTTGCTGAGGTGTAACACACACACACAGCACGTGAGTCCTAGCATGCGGCACGCTGTGTGTAACTACTACCCAGATGAGGATCAGGAACGTTCTGAGCACACCAGAGGTTCCCTCCTGCTCCTTCCCAGTCAGTCACTCCCTGTCCCCTGCTTCTCTTCCATCACCAGCGATCAAGTTTGCCTGTTACCTTGCTCTGGTGGTTCGGTTCCTCAGGACATCTGTGGATTCCTTCTTGTTGTCGCATATGTGGCATCTTAAATTTCGTTATCGTCTGTTGTCTTCCATCACGTAGGTTATCCGTTCTCCTGTTAATGGTCTTTTACATGGTATCCAGTTTGGGGCTTCTGAGGATAAGCTGCTTCAGACATTCTTGTGGTTTTGATGGACAGATAGATTTCCCTTGAGCATGTAAACCTAGGAAAAGGTTTTCCAGGTCCTAGATTAGATGCAGGTCTCCCCTGTCGACCTCGTGGACTGGGTGATGTTTTGCTGAGGCCTGTCTTGTGCATGGCCAGATGTTGGCCACCTCCATTCGGCCTCTCCCCACCAAATGCCCAGTGGCGCCCTTTCCTCCTATTACATCAAGCAAACGTTTCTCCAGTCATTGCCATATGTCCCCTGGGGAGCCAAATCACCTGCAGCTGAGAATAACTGCTTAATTTTTTTTAAATTTATTTTAAATTTATTTTTTGAAAAGATTTTATGTATTTATTTGAGAGGGAGGGGAGAAGCAAAGGGAGAGGGAGAAGCCAACTCCCTGTTGAGTAGGGATCCCGGTGCAGGCCTGGATCCCAGGACCTTAGGATCATGACCTGAGCCGAAGGCAGATGCTTCACCGACTGAACCCCCTGGTGCTCTGAGAACCCCTGCTTCAGTACATGCTGCCACACTGTGTTCCAGTTCATCCAGCTGCCAGCGATGTGCGGGACATGCCATGTGTTAATTCAGCAACATACTGAACCCTGCTGGGATAAAATGATGAGTGAGACCTGTCTCCTGGGGTCCAGCAGGAGAGACAAAGTAAAGACAAGGAGAAAGAGCCTCTGGGAAGCAGTGGGATCAACGTTAACAGGGATTTATATGGAATTCTGGGGAGGGTCACCTGGTCCAGCGGGGTTGGGGAGGAGGTGGCCCCTCTGATGGAGGTGGCCCCCTGAGCTGCTTCTGGAAGCAGAGATAATGATTACTCAGGTGAAGAGGAAGGAACAGGGCATCTCCAACTCAGGCAAAGGCCAGGAGGAGAGAGAAGGTATGCCACTCTGCCCAGGGGCGGACCCACCCTTTTCCTACCCTGAGCATCCCGACCCGAGGCCTTATATACGAAAATGTCCTGAAACGTGACATGATGTCCTTGTTACCACAGCACAAGTAACTGTAGCTGGGATCCAAGGTCCCATGTTCAGGTGCAGATACAGATGTTTCCGGCGTTTCCTGGCGCCCACAGTGAGGGGAATGTGGTTGGCTCGGTGAGATCTATGAACTTAGGATGGAATCTCTGGAGAAGCCCTGAGCTCTGCCCTCAAAAGAAGGAAGAGGGAAAGGGAAAAACTCAACTTCTGTTGGCGGAAAGAGGCACGGTGTTGTCTCGGGGTGGGAGGGATGTCGTACTAAAAGGATAACAGGCTCTGAAAACACCCTGTAATGTGACGATGATGTTCCGCCCCGACTGGCACGTGGTGCAGAGAGCCCCTCTCCCCTTTGTGAGTTTCAGAAAAAAACTTATTACAAAAGTAGGAACCCCGGGCAATAGTTAGCTGTGTGTTTAATAAGCCACTTTACTAAAAAGTTTAGAACTGCAAATCTTGACACTCTCACTGCGACAGACTCACTCCTTGGCCAGGATATTGGAAACTTCATCTGCTTCCATTTCCAGCTTCTAGGCTTGTGGACACCCCCACCCATTCCCCATTTCTTCTGTGGAAGAGGAGCAATCTTTTACAAATATAGGCTAATCTGATGATTCCCCGCTTAAACCTTCATGTAGCTTCCGGCTGAAACCAAAGGGAATTCCAGAGTCCTTCGCAAGGCCTCCAATGCCGACAGCTGCTCCGCAGCCTTCCTTTCCAGTGTCCCCTTAGTCCCCTGTCCTGCCGTCTGCACATAATCTATTCATATCCGCCTTCATGCCTATGGGGCCCATACCTGGAATGTTCTTCATGGCAGGCTCTGCTTGTTAGTTTGGTCTTGATTCAGATGTCACTGCCTTACCCCATCCCTCTTTGCTGCCACATTTGCTAATATGTTTCCCTTGTGGGATGAGATGCTGGATGTCTTGGTCACAGTTAGGACACGGTGAGTCCTCTGTGTTTGTTGAATAAAGGAACTAACAGAAGACCAGATGAACACACAGCTAGGTTGTTAAAAATGAGGATGGAATCAGCACCAATGGAGAAATGTCTAAACATTTTCTACATCCCAAATAGTGGAAGAGAGGTTGGACCACTCTTGAGGGAACGGATTCCCTACTAGGAAGGCAGCGAAGCAAGTCTGGGATGTATTTTACAGGTTTTCTGTCCTGCATAGAAAACTGAACTTGGCCTCGGAGGAACTCGACAACCTTGGGCTTCTGCAGCCTGCCCACTTCCTTAGAGCTAGAGACCCCCAGACAGGAGCCTATTAGAAATCTGAAGGGAAGCCAGCCTCTTGTACCCTTTTATCTGTTTAACAAGTGCTTGTGTGTCCTGTATTATGTGCAGATAGTGTTCTAAGAACTTCGTTTTTTTTAAGATTTTATTTATATATTTGAGAGAGAGAGAGAGGGCAGGAAGTGAAGAGGGAGGGAGAGGGACATGCAGACTCCTCGCTGAGCAGGGAGCCTGACACGGCCCTATCCCAGGACCCTGAGATCGTGACCTGAGCTGAAGTCAGATGCTTACCCACTGAGCCACCCAGGTGCCTCTAAACACTTTGTAATGTGTGTGCTCCTCATAACAATCTTGTGAGGTATTATTATCCTCATTTTTAGTATAAGGAAACTGAGTCACTGATTGGTCAAGTGATCTCGGGTGAAAGAGTTCCTTTGACTAGGGCTCTAAGAAACCTCATCGTTACGGCGTGAATGTGGAACACAGTATATCTGGTCAGATCTGCTAATTAATGGTATTTCCCTTGTGAGGGGCCCTTGAAGGCCAGTGTCATTCTCCAGATCTGTCTGACCTGCTGCCTCTCTTCCTGGTGGCGGCACCTCGTTACTCAGCACCCTTTGTAGTGAGACGGGGCCGCTGCCTGGATTCGGCGCGTTGGAAAATGAGCCCAAGGGTGGGCTCCACTCTCAGGCCTGGCCACGGGAGGCCCCTGGGAGCCACACGTCAGGGATGTTGGGGGCCGGCAGGCAAAAGGACCTCGTATCGAAATCACCATTTGGAGAAAAGCTGCTCCCACATCAGCCACAGCTCTCAGGGATTAAAGGCTTGTCGGCCAGAAATGAACTTCTTCCCCAGTTGGTTCTTGGTACGTTTGGTGGGGGGTGTTAGAGGAGCCGGGTTTGCAGACACAGACGCTGAAGAAAAGCGGATTCCTCGGGGGAAGTGGATTCAGAGCAGTTGGGCCCACGCGGCATTGCTGCGTGGGGACTCCTGAGGGGCTACGAGGGAAGACAGCCCAGAGGATAAAAATCGATTCCCTGTCTCCTTGCTGCGACATTCCCACGGTGATTTGGGGAGCGGCCAGGGAAGGGTGCCGGGAAGCCACGTGCATCCTGCGCTCTGGAGATGGGTGCTGAACCGCACGTCAGTGGTTTGAGGCTGTAGACGGTTTGGAAGGGGCTAGGGGGTCAGTTTATGGCTGGAGAGGACCTGGGGCAGGAGGCCTGGGCTGTGCGTGGGCTCCCCCTGTGACTTTGCACCAAGGGGCTCCTTCCCAGGGTTCTGAGGGACAGGAAAGATGTGCGGGGAAGCCCAGAGCTGCTGGCTCATTCTGGGGAGCTTTATCTTTCTTCCTTTAAACACATGATGGCTTTTGTGCTACTTAGGAGATTTTCAGACCTTTGCAGCAACCAGGAACCTTAAAGAGGGCAAACCCAGGGTACCTATATGAGGCAGGGGAAAGCAGGTGCTGTCTTTGAAGTTGGGAGTGGGAGGGCCCCAGAGCCCCCCACCCCACCCCAGGGTGCTTCAACACCCCATCCCGCTCAGTTCCTCATACTCTAATGTGAAGGACCTTTGGCTGGGACCTGGGTCAGGAGGGGAGAGAGGCCTCTGAGAGGTACCCAGTCCTTTTTTGAGATGGTGAAGAGGACACTGATAAGTCAATGAGATTCTGGTGTTTCAAAGCCACCCAAAAGTGTCTATGGCAAAGTGATTAAAAATTGAATTATTTGGGGGCTTCCTGGGTGCCTCAGTTGGTTAAGCATCTGCCTTCGGTTCAGGTCATGATCTCAGGGTCCTGGGATCGAGCCCCAAATCGGGCTTCCTGCTCAGTGGGAGAGTCTGCTTGTCCCTCTGCTTATGTGCTCTGTCTCAACAAATCACAATTTTTTTTTAATTTTAAAGATTTTTATTTTATTATTTTGGATGGAACTGGAATGGGAGGACACCTGTTTCCTTCTTTAGGAAACTGTTACAAAAAGAAGATCATGCATTGGGAGAGAGGATAATTTTCTAGGAAGAAAAAAGGTAAATAAGTGTAATTGTCTAAAAGTGGTGACAGTCTTGCTTGTAGATGTTCCTCCTGCATTTTGGGAAGTTGGAGAATCCGTAATACTTTCAATTAAAGTTTTCCTGAGAATCCCCAGCTGACTTTGGGGGTGGGGGGCATTGTCCATTGTGAAGATTTTGAGCTTCTGTGAGTGAGCAGACCTCCACTCCAGAGTGACATAAAAAGAAGTCTGCACCTCCTTCCTGATTTGTCTGTAATGAAACTTGCTTTCCTCAGGTCCCAGCATTCGAGGCAGATAAATATGTTCCCTTTCGTTGGCTCTTACTCATACTTCAGCAAGATTTCCCATGTGCTTTCCTTGGCTGGCTGGGAAACTGGACCACAATTTATGGGATCTTAGGGGACAGGCACGTAGAATTCCAGTGGGGTCCCGGAACAGAACCTAATTGGAGATTAGAGACCATTGCGGTGTGAAGCTTTTCTTTGAGATCGAAAGAGGTGCATGTTATGCAAATATTAGCAAGTGTAAGTTCACACTGTCTATTGAAAATTTATAGACTCATTATGGGCAAGAAGGCTGGAAGATAAGTAGATTTTGTGAAAGATGCAGGTAAATTCAGGGAGGTGGCAAATTACCCCAGGGAAAGTAGAATGGCTAAAGAGTATGGCCCAAACTTTTTTTTTTTTTTAATTTTATTTACTTGCCTGAGATAGAGAGAGAGAGTACACACAAGCAGGCAGAGAGGCAGGCAGAGGCAGCGAGAGAAGCAGGCTCCTCGCTGAGCAAGGAGCCCGATGTGGGACTCGATTCCAGGACCTTGGAATCATGACCCGAGCCGAAGGCAGCAGCTTAACCAACTGAGCCACCAGGCGTCCCTGGCCCAAACATTTTTTTTTTTAAGATTTTATTTATTTATTTGACAGAGAGAAATCACAAGTAGATGGAGAGGCAGGCAGAGAGAGAGAGAGAGAGAGGGAAGCAGGCTCCCTGCCGAGCAGAGGACCTGATCCCAGAACCCTAAGATCATGACCTGAGCCGAAGGCAGTGGCTTAACCCACTGAGCCACCCAGGCGCCCCCTGGCCCAAACCTTTTAAAAAGATTTTATTCACTTATTTGACACACAGAGAGCCAGAAAGCATAAGTTGGGGGAATGGCAGAGGGAGAAGGAGAAGCAGGCTCCCCGCTGAGCAGGGAGGCAAATGTGTGGGACTCCATCCCAGGACCCTGGGATCATGACCTGAGCTGAAGAAAGACACTTAACCGACTGAGCCACCTAGGCGCCCCCTGGCTCCAACTTCCAAAGATGGTGTATGAGCTACCTTTGGTGGGAAGGAATGAAGATCAGCAACTGTCCTTGATTCTGCTTCTCAGGAAGGCATTGTGATGTGGTGCCCAGGACTTTGGAGACAGACACACGCTTGGTGCCCTCCGGCTCTGCCGCAAAAGCAACACCGTCCAGAGGGCAGCTGCAGGCACCGGGTGGCGTCACAGAGGGTCAGACCCGGGAGGCACTCAGCCATGTCCCATTCCACCATCCTGCTGGGGTTAAAAAAATTACCTATATATATAAAAAAAAAGAACCAGAATAGTGGGAATGAATGAAAAATAAAAGTTTTCCTATGAAGTAGTGGTAGTTCTCTTGTAGTACTTTTTTTCTCTCTCTCTCTTTTTTTTTTCTTTCTTGGTTTGTTTTCTGGGGAAGGGGCCTGCCATGTGGGTTTTCAGTCAATGATGTTCCCTGACAATGATGTTCCCACCTCAAGGGGGTGGGCTCTGAGGAAACTTTTTTTTTTTCAGGCTTTTGTTCTCTGGCGGTTTTTTGTTTGTTCACTTTTTTTTCTCACTTTGACCGCTTTTGATGGTTTTTGTAGTTTTAGAGGAAAACAAACCGCACCCTGATCTCCCTCTCAGAGAGAAGCCTCAGTTTGGCTGCAGAGCCCAAATAAGTTCCCCCTTGGCCGCTGGCAGAGCAGGTTCCAAGTCGCTGTCCCTAGGGATGGAGGATCTTTTGCTTGTACCCAAAAGCATGGCAGCAGCAGCTTTGGGCACCTCCAGACCGCTAGAGAGGTTCCAAGCAGCAATCTCACACTGAGATTTTCCCGCTGGCCCGGGCTGGGAGTGCCTGGTCTTTCTGGGTCTAAGTGCGCCCACCTTGCACGCACCAATTTCAGGGAAGGCAGAGGTTCGCGCGTGGGTCTCAGGCTCTGAGAACGGGGCACAGGTCCGAGAGCACCAGGCTGGGCCTTCGCGCACCTCTCTGGGGCGAGAGTTTGGTGCAGGCTCTGAAACAAGGGCGTGTATCAAAGGTCACCGGCTGGGCCTTTATACCTCTCTCAGGGGAGTATCTCAGGCTCTATAGCAGGACTCTTGCATTCTGCCGCCTGGTGTGGCTCCCATCCCCTCACAGGAAACGGACCCCATGCATTCTCGGGCGTGCTGGCAGCTTAGGGACCAAGAGCTGGTTTCTCTGCCACACTCTCTGCCTCAGCGCCACGGGAGGCTGTCCTGGCACCGGGGACAACCAAGAGTGCTCCAAGCCTGTGTGGACCCTAGGCCTGGGGATCCCAGCCCTGAATTCTTTCCTCTGCCCTTGATGACCCCAGAATAGATCAATTCAGCAACTGTCAATCCATGCCAGGCCAGGGAACAAACACAGCAGTACACAAGATCAACTCGCCTTGGTCCCAGGAGCCTGGATTCCCCAAGGAGGTCTTCACCTGGTCTCTGAAGGGGATTCTGGGTGTTCCAAGATGGCCATGGGTGGAGCCCACCAGGTAGAGAGACCCCTGGAGAGTGTCCACTGGCACTGAGCAGACAGAAGATCCCCTCAGGCCTTCCCTCGCGGCTCCACTGTGCCCTGGGGAGAGAAAAGGGCCAGCCACACCGCACCGGGGCCGCAGCTCGGCCGCCCAGGAGCGGCAGCGGGCCTAGCCTGGAGCTCAAGCAGTGGCAGGGAGGCCGGGACTGGGCGGGGGACTGGGGTCCTGGAGTCAGCAGAAGAGCAGCGGGAACCGGCAGGGGGCGCAGCCAGCCCCTCACCGGACAGGACAGACAGGAGGCTGGGCGAGGGCGCCCGGGCCTGCAGAGGCCTGCACCGCTGTTTGCCGCCCCCCACCCGCCGCAGTGGGCTCGCACCTGCCTGCCCCGCTCACCGCCTTCTGCAGGCCCAGGGAACTCACTGTGCAAGTAGCGCCTCCCCGGGAGGCAGGGGTTCTGGGCTGGCGGGGCAGGGCGCGGGGGAGTGCATGGGTGCCCCGCTGACTCAGGTACTGAGGGGCTGGGGAGGGGTAGGGGCGCTAGGGAGAGAGGGAGGCTGTGTCCCTCCTGCCCGCTGCCACCTGCTGCTTCGTCCAAGGGAGCGGGAGGGGGGCCTGGCGGACAGGTTCCTGCTGGCCTGGTGCTCCTGCGCCCCACAGCCCTTGCCCCACAGCCCTTGCCCCACAGCCCTTGCCCCACAGCCCTCGCTCCACTTCTCTGTATCCAGGGAACCCGTGGGGCCCTACTGACATCAAGGAGCCCAGCACCACTGGGCTTGTCTGACCCCCAGAGAGACGCCTGTGCTGACAGGCTTCTTTTCCAGAACTTGATGGAAAATTTTGTCCCTCAGAATCGCTGGGCTCCCCAACCCGAGAGGAGCTGGCTCTGCCCGCACAGCCTGGGCCCCACTGGGCCCCCTCCACCTCAACTGCCTTTTACCCAGGAGCCCCAGGATACCATTCCTTTCCGGCCCATGGACCCCTTCCCCCAACCCCCACCCCCACACCTCTACTTTGGGCCTGCGACCACCCTGGGATCACTTCCATCTCCGGACCCTACCCCACAGGTCCTTGTCCACCTCCAGGCCTGACCCCTGGACCCTCTCACCTCTGGAGTCACTGAAACCCTTCCACTTGCGGGCCACTGGCATGTGCGTGCGATCCCAGACTCCCGGGACTCCCCTCCACCTTGGAGCTCCCTACCCTGTTTCCTCTAGGAAATGCTGTGCCTAGAGCACCGAAACCCCACATTCTCAAGCCAGCTGTCTTCGGGCCAGGGACTCAGGTATCCTCAGGGACCCTCCTTTCCGGGGCACATACTCCTCTCTGTGCAGGAGAGACCAGAGAGAGCAGGCTTGGGGATCCTTCACTCCAGCTGGATGGAGGGGCAGAAGCTGGGGTGTGTGTGAGGGGGTGCTCACAGGTGGCCTCCCTGGGTAAGGAACTTCCAGGAGGAAGCTTCAGGGCGAGGCCAAGATGTGGAAGCCTCAGGAAGCACTGGCTGCACAGACTCCAGGCTCCTGGCTTGGGCAGTGGGCATTTAGTGGCCAGAGCCCTACAGGGCCAACCCCGTCCAAACCCACCCCACCCTGGCTGGCTTTTTTGTCTTGAATTTGCACAGCAGCCTTTTCTCCAGTATGAAATTGAAAGCTTTGCTTTGGAAAGTTTTGTGTCCAGGAGGCTCCTGGGAATCCACTTACTTTATTTTCGGAGGCTACTTGAGGAGGGTGGAGTCTTTGGGACCTTAACAGCAGGTCTCCTGATCCTTCCTGACTTCCTTTTTTTTTTTTTTTTTTTTTAGATTTATTTATTTGAGAGAGATAAAGAGCACACCACAGAACACATGCAGGCACAGGTGAATGGGCCAGGTGAATGGACCTGAGCCAAAACAAAGAGTAAGATGCTCAACCAGCTGCAACCACCACCCCCCCGCCCCCCTTTTATGGATGGGTTACACCTACACACTGTTAGGTGCGTTGCCTGGACCCGGCTAGTCTTACAGCAGTCCTAGGACATCATCTCTTGCCCAGTGTCTCTGGTCAGTACCAACCCATGCCTCAAGGGTGGGAATGACTTCTTCCTGACTCCTTTTTTTTTTAAGATTTTTTTATTTTATTTTATTTATTTGACAGAGAGAGATCACAAGTAGGCAGAGAGGCAGGCAGAGAGAGAGAGAGGAGGAAGCAGGCTCCCTGCTGAGCAGAGAGCCCGATGCGGGACTCGATCCCAGGACCCTGAGATCATGACCTGCGCCGAAGGCAGCAGCTTAACCCACTGAGCCACCCAGTTGCCCTTCCTGACTCCTTCTTAACTCCCTGTCCAGCCAGGGTTGCCCACCCCCCTCCAGGCTGTCCTAGTTGTATATATTGGATCTCTGTAGATTGTGGGCACCATCAGATCCTCACCTGTCGTGACCGGCACAACAAATCAGCCAGGAACATGAGGGTAAGAGGATGAAGAAAAGAACTTGAGAAGCAAAGAGATGGGGGGCAGGAGGAGCACTGAGGAGGATGTCCAACAGTGCTAAGTTTATTCAAAGCATTAAGGCCATATATATAGTGACATTACATCTGTGTTTAGTTAAGCAACTACGGTTCCTCATGACGCCAAATGGCTGATGCCAGTACAAATACAGCAAACCTGAAAGTCATTTATGGGCTGTACTAAGGCAGCAAGGACCAGCAACGAACTTTTTAGCCCAACCGAATTGTTCTCATTTGTTTAGTAAGGGTGTGGGAAGTCACGTAGGCGAGCGCACAACACATAGCACAGACTCTTTCCCAGTGCTACTCAACTTTTCCCGTCCTAAACCTTTTGTTAGGTTATTCAGACTTTAAAGGAGGCACAAGTCAGGGTCTGGTTTGGCTCTCATCTCAAGCCTTATTGCGGCCTCCCACACTCACCGAAATGAGAACATGGCTCAGGGTTATGGAGCGAATATACCCTTTAGGAAACATTAAAGGACGTAGCATAACTGGTCCGGGGTCACCCAGCCTGTGAGAGGCATGGGTGAGATTTAGACTGCACTGGGTCCCACAGCCATTTTCAGCTCACCTTAGTGTCCAACCTGGTCCCAGAAGGTTCCTGCTCAGGACTTTGCTTTGTGCTGAGCTGGGCTTGCTTCCTGCCTGTGAAGCCATTTTCACAGTGTGTCCCCAGCCCACCCTCTCACATTGAGCATCAGTGCTGCCTTGGCTGGCCTCTGTTGATCGTGCCGTTCCTCTCCATCCCTCTGTCACCCCTCCGGCCCACTGTCCTACTGCCCTCTGTCCAGTGGGCCAAGTTCTGAGTTTCTTGCCTGCACTTCCTCTTAACTGTGCTCTGTTGAAATCCTCTCTAACAGGGAGGATCTGCTTATCAGAGCAGCTTGATTTGGAATCCGTCTCCCCTGGAGGTCAGAGCTTCTGACCATCATGTCCCCAGCCTCAGCACTGGGGATGCCTGCCCAGCCTATTCTGGGTGCTCGTGGAGCTCTGGGATCTTGGAGAAGATTTGCCATGAAAATAAGCATTTATACATAATACGGAAGAGAAGATCTGAGGAAAATGAGTGGGTGTCATCTGGTAATGTTTGTGTTAGGATGGTTCTGAAATTTCTGGGCCCTGAGTTACCAAGAATCCTAGGTTGCCCAGCTAGAAGGACCTCAGATAGATCAGCTGGGCTCCTCACCTCATTTGACAGATGGGAAGTTGAGGCCCAGAGCTTAGTGCCACAGAGCAGGAGTGAGGAGAGATGTTAGTGACAGGAAGAAACCATAGCCTAAGCACAAAGTGGCTGAGCCTGGGCTTTGTTTATGCAAATGAGTTGCTAAAACAGTGGGCCTGAGGCTGCTGACCCTATCTGGTGCCCAGCAAGAAGTAACACCAGCCCACACCTTCTGAGGTTTAACTCATGCCAGGAATGATTCTCAATGTTTTATTTGTGGGCACCTGGGTGGCTCAGTTGTTCAGCTGAGGTTATGCTCCCAGGGTGCTGGGATCTAATCCTCACCAGGCTTCCTGCTCAGTGGGAAGCCTGCTTCTCCCTTTCACACTCCCCCTGTGTGTGTTCCCTCTCACCCTGTCTCTCTCTCTCTGTCAAATAAATAATAAAATCTTAAAACAAGAACAACAACACCAAAATGCTTTATTTGCCTTAGGAGATAGGGTCTGTTATGGCTACCATTTTAATGCATGGAAATATGGGCACAGGGCAGCTAAAGGAGTCCAAGGTTACACAGCTTGCAAGTGGAGGAGCCAAGATTTGAACCCTGGGCAGCCTGCCTCCAGAACCTGTATTATTTTTTCCCCTTGTGTATGTCATTTTTAAAAACCTTTCCCTGAATTCTAACAGAGATGTGTAAACATTGTTAAGCATGTAGTTTATTGATCATCACAAAGCTTAGGTTCTGAATCATTGCAGCAAGCTGGGGTGGGCTTTGATGTCAGACCTAATTGGAATCCAGTTTCTGGTGCTGCATGACCTTAGGTGACTTACTCAGCCTCAGTTTCTGCACTGAGTTTGGCAGCCTTGTGATGAGTAGATCATGTGACAATGCCTAGCGGGTTTGGTGCCTGGCGAGTGTTTAATAAATGGTTTTCTCTTCTTAATAATGAAGATTCTAAGTTGTGTTGGTTTTGTTAAGCAGTCCGAATACCTTCCTCATCGGTCAGTTGCCTGTCGGTCGCCTTGTAGGTACTTGTGATGAGTCACTTTGGTAAGTCACTATATATAGCTGAAACATTTGGGGGTAGGGGGGACACCCCCCTGCCCCCACTGCCCCTGCATTGAAAGTCTGTAATTTAAAATGTTCCACCTGTGCCTGTTTTTTTTTTTTTTTTTTTTAAACATAATCACTTTGGGACAGTGAAATTTATATGTCTTCTCCTTAGGGTTGTGACGGAGCCTTTGGGGACCTGCAACAGCTTACTTCCAGTTTCTGTCTGGCATGCTGATGGGCCAGAACTTATTTTAACAACATTCCATCACATTCCAGGCACCTGGAAGGAGAAATATGTTGAACTTCTCAGAAATTATTTTTTGGAACTGTTTTTATCCTGAGGAATAACCCATTTAAAAATTGAATGACCTTTATGGTTGACTTTTCCACTCTACATAATGCAAACTGAAAAACTCGTTGTTTTCAGCTGCTTCTGCAGCAGTGGGAAGAGCAAGCCTGTGGGAGTCCTCCCCAGGTTGGCCCCAGCACAGAGCGGCATCATTCTACACACCCCTCATGCCTCGTCTCCTTGTCTGTGAGGTGGTAATGATGGTGCAGGGAGCTCCAGGGGTTGTCGTGAAGGTTACAGAGATGGGGGGTGTAAACTTTGAACAGTGTGCCCCACATAAAATGCAGATCTGGTGAGCAGAGGCAGCTTCTCCCATTAATTGTTGATGCCAAGGCACTGGAGTTCCACAACAGCCTATGCCTTTCTTTCCTGGGTCCTTTTTGTCTCAGCCACCACCTTAGAGAAAGTGACTCAGCAAGGCTGGTGCTTGTGGAGCCCTCTACAAAGCCAGCGATGCCCTGGATATAAGGGGGTTTTCCTGGGTGGTAGGACCCCATTTCAGAGGCTTAACTAGCCGGTTTCTCCTAACTGGTCCTGTCCTCCAGGGTCAAGATGAAGGCCTGCCAGGAGCCTGGTGGTCTCGCCAGAGTTTTCCACTGGAAGCATGAAGGACCCCATGGGGCCTCGTGCAGAAGGACATGGGTGTTGGAGGGAGAACAGGGGGGACATCGCCTGTACCATCATGGGCAGGTCACTATATCTGGCTCACGCCGGCTTTCTTCCCATCGGGGAAATGGCAGAAGACCATGCTTTTTCACAGGAGGGATGAGGGTTTAGGGAGGTATTTGATGACTGTGTTGGGGCTGCATGAGTAACAGAGTTGACGGAGGGGCCTTGGAGTCACAGACTTGGGTTCAGGCCCCTGCTGCTGCCACATAAAAGTAGATCGCTTGGGTAAGCCATGGACCTCAGTGTCCCCCTCTGTGCTTGTAGGGGTCCTAGCATGTAGGTCTGTGAGGGGTACAAAATAGAAGGCCATATTAGGAGCTTAGAGAAGAGCCTGGTACTCACTAGATTGTAGTTTTATGGTGATACTCTGGCATCACTGGTGTTGCAGACCTGGTCCTATCCTCTGGAAGCTTTGGCTGTGTGACAGATGGCTTATGAGGCCGTGGCTAACAGAAAGAAGTGGCGTCTGTCTTTTCTTAAGATTAAGGGTACAGAGGGGTGCCTGGTGGCTCAGTCTTTGAAGCATCCAACTCTTGGTTTCAGCTAAGGTCATGATCTCAGGGTGGTGGGATTGAGCCCTGAGGTGTGCTCTGCTCTCAGTGTAGAATCTGCTGGAGGTTCTATCTCCCTGTATTTGTGTGTGTGTGCTCTCTCTGTATCTCTGTCTCTGTCACTCTCTCCCTAAAATAAATGAATCTGTAAAAATAAATATATACATACATGCATAAGTTAATTAATTATGGGTACAGAAATCAGTGATGGAGCTGGGCTGATGGGACACTTGGCAGCAAACACAGGTGCACCCTGCTTGAAGGCTCGGGGGTAGCTGCGGTGTCGCCAGTGGTGATGGGGGTGTGAGGAAGTTGCCTCATGCAGCATCCAGAGGGGAACTTAGATGGGGAGGGTTCCAGGGAGTAAATGCCCATGGGTAGGAAGCATCTTCAGGCAGACGAATGTCAGAGGGTGTCCTCATGGATGGGGAGGCACCCTTTCTCCCTGAAGCTGCCCACGAGTGGAGGTGTGCCTGCTGGGGACATAAGTAAATCATTGGGGTTTAGCCTCCTAAGCTGTTAATTTATGAAGATGTGGCCAAGACCTTGTCTCACTGCTTTTTAAAGAGAAGTAAATTAAACTGTTGTTTGGGATGGTGTTGTCTTCCAAAGGCTCATTCAGTGTCAGTGGCAGAGCTGCTGTGGGCTTTCCAACTTGTCTGGAAAGCCTGGTCCAGGCAAGGGTGAGGGATATTCCCATCTCTTGGGGTCTCTTGCCCTCTCTGTTTA
This sequence comes from Mustela lutreola, assembly GCF_030435805.1. Taxonomy (NCBI): domain Eukaryota; kingdom Metazoa; phylum Chordata; class Mammalia; order Carnivora; family Mustelidae; genus Mustela; species Mustela lutreola. Next base: position 68,628,648 of record NC_081304.1, on the reverse strand, counting down.
TGGCAGAACGTGGTTTTGTGACTGGTAAATGAACAGGCATCCTGTGCAGATCCTTCAGCTCTTCGTGTGGCTGCAGTAGAGGAAATTCCCATTCACTGGGCACAGACTGTGGCTGGACGGGCGGTGTGGCGGGGCTCTCACCGAGCATTCTCCTTTCACGTAATCCCCGACCAGACATGAGTTTTGTGGTGTTGCCACTTTCCTGCTGGCCAGGAGGGAAGTTGAGGCCCAGGAAAGTTACACTTTCTCGCTGTGGTAAGCGGCAGAGCCATGTCAGCCGGTCCAGTCCCTGGCTTTCAGGTCTGTTTGCTGTGAGCATTTCCTCTTGTGTTTCCAGCTTTTGGCCTGTTTGACCTATCAAACTATTGATGGTGTATTGATAATTCTAATACTCTCGACATTGTGAGAGATTAGCTCTTCACTTTGTGGTAGAAATGTTTCTTGCTGTATTTTTCTTTTAATTAAAAAAAAAAAAAAAGTCAAAGTCCCACGTTTCTGCCCATATGAATCTCCCTGAGTCTCCCTGTTGTGAAGTGGTTGGGTTTGGGGATTTCTAGGGCAGGGGCCCTGACATAGTTGGTGGTGGCTTTGCCTGGAGGAGCCCATGGCTCAGGACGTAGAGTGGGGACTGGAGCAGTGTGAACTGTGGCCTGAAAATGTGTTCGTGTGTGCTGAGGTGGTGCCCAGATTCTTTTGGAGGATGAACTGAGGTTTTGATCAGTAGGTTAGTGAAACACTTGATGGAATAACACTGATAATTTTGTTTTTGTATTCAATCCTAATTTTGTGTTTTTGTTTTCGTGTAGTGCAGTGTGCTCTATGTTCTAAGAAAAAATTGGCAATCAATTCATACAGTATCATGATTTAATAATCCTTCCTCACTCACCGGGTCATATTTCAGGTTTTTATATGTAGTTTTTATATCTGTAGTTCTGTTTCTGAATTCTGCATTTTGATTCATTCCTTCATTTTTAAATTTCTTATTTTAAAGGTTTTAGTTATTTGAGAGAGAGAGAGAGAATGAGCTAGGAGCAGCAGCAGAGGGAGAAGGAAAGGGAGACTCCTCACTGAGCAGGGAGCCTGATGTGGGGCTCAGATCCCAGGTCTCTGAGATCAGGACCTGACCCAAAGGCAGATGCTTAACAGACTGAGCTACCCAGGTGCCGCCGCATTCCTTCACATTTTTATTTTTACTCCAGTGCTGCACTGTTTGGCTGGTTGCTTCAGTTTCTGGGAGGGAGGGAGATGGCCCCCTCCCCTGTTCTTCTAACAAGTTTGCTTTCGCTGCATTGACTGGAGAAGGGCCAGGCTTCCTGAAGATGAGTAGGATGATTCAGTGACACCCAAAAGGCAGTGGCTATCATTGTTCCCACTGTGCTTCAACAACTTCACCCACTGACTCTTTGATGATGGCAGCCACCAGCAAATCTTCTGCAGAGGACTGCTGCCTTGGGATGCTTTTCTTGTGGTGCTGGACTTCATTCCCCCTGGCAGCCAGTACAGCTAGGATTAGAACCCAGGAAAAGTCCCATTAGAACCCAAGAAAGTGGGGTGCCTGGGTGGCTTAATCGATTGTCTGCCTTTGGCTCAGTTCATGGTCTTAGGGTCCTGAGATCAAACCCTGCACTAGTGTCCGTGCTGGCTGTGGAGCCTACTTAAAATCAAACAATCAGAAATCAGCCCAAGAAAGTACCCTCCTTTGTGTTGGTCTATACTGTGGATCAGATTTTATTTTTCTTTTCTTTTTTTCTTTCTTCTTTCTTTTTAAAGATTATTTATTTGTCAGTGAGAGAGCACAAGCAGGGGGAGCAACAGGCAGAGGGTGAGGCAGGCTTCTGGTTGGGTAAGGAGTCTGATGCCAGACTTGATCCCAGGACCCTGTGATCATGACCTGAGTCATGTTAGGCTGCTGCCTAACAGACTGAGCCAACCAGGCATCCCCCAGGATCAGACTTCAATAACCCTACCAGATTTCTTTAGCTTTGACATTTTAAAGGACAATGAAAGCTAGCTAAACCTACACCAGGATTCTGCATCTGCTGGGGCTGTGCTGTCCGGGCCTATGTGCCTCCTGTTCTTCTAACCCCATCAATTCCACCCATGTTTTAGCCAGAGAACTGTAGGCAGGTGTGGGTGTGTCACTGAAAGCTTTGACTCATCATTCATATCTTTATTGTAAGCTTATAATCTTTATTTTTTTTCTTTTTTTGGGTAAGATTTTATTGATCTGTTTGTTTATGAGAATGAATGGGGAGCAGAGGCAGAGGGAGAAGCAGACTCCCTGCTGAGCAGGAAGTCTGACATAGGGCAAGATCCCAGGATTATGGCCTGAGCCCAATGCAGATGCTTAACCAACAGAGCCACCTAGGTGCCTCTTTATTTTTCCTTTATTGATTATCTGCCTTTCTGAGGCAGCGTTCTACCTGGGTTTTCATAACTCTTCCACTAGTCTGGCCTATTTTGAGGTAATTCCTATACATTTTGGCTATGCTGCTAAATGATGCTATGACCTTGGACTCTTTTTTTTTTTAACCTCTCTGAGCCTTGGTTTCCTCTGTGCTAATGGGGATAATATACCCTCTCTTGCAGATGTGTGGAGGGCCATGGCTGACTTGGATGCAGTTGGAGTCATCTCACAGCACATGGAATACACAATTTATCTTGCTTCCTGTCTTGATAACGACATCTTGGTTTTCATGCTGTCTTAGAACAAGTAGAACTTGACTTACATGTAAGTTGTGAATTCACGTGCTTTTGACAGAGGTGTTATTTTAGTTTAGTTTAGTTTAGTTTAGTTTAAAGCAGGCTCCACACCCAGTGCAGAGCCCAGTGTGGAACTCAAACTCACCACCTTGAGATCAAGACCCGAGCTGAGATCAAGAGTTGGCCGCTCAACCAGCCTAGTCACCCAGGCATCCCTTCTGTTTATCATTTTTCAAAAAATGTGACAAGTAACACTTTTTCTGCCTGGACCTGTCCTCACACCTGCTATGCTGGCCTGGGGGTCAGACGTGTAACTGGTGTGGTGCTGGTGATGATGAGCAAGACAATTGTTAAGTCTTTTTACCCTAATTGCTGTTGTCCTATTATTTCCTTTTTTTTTTTTTAAAGATTTTATTTTATATCGTGGTGATATATACAAAAACTGTTGCTTCTGGTCCTGCATTAAAACTTGAATATGTAGGGCATTTTTCAAGAATTCATCACTGGAGATACAGTATTTGTTTTTCTCTGTCTGACTTATTTTGCTTAGCACAATGCCCTCTAGGTACATCCATACTGTTGTAAATATCAGGATCTCATCCTTTTTGATGGCTGAGTAATATACCATTGTGTGTATGTACCACTTCGTCTTCTGTTGCCGGACACTTGGGCTGCTTCCATACCTCGGCTATGGAAAAAAAAAATGCTGCAGTAGGCTTAGGGGTGCCTCTGTGCTTTCAGAATGTTGAGTCTGATGTGTCAACTGCCACAACAGTCGTGGCAACTCAGGAAGGGAGCCGGGTCCAGGAGGTAAGAGGAGGAGTGCAGCTTTAGGCAATCTGAGTTGAGGTGTCTGTGGGACCCGCAGGTGTAGGTTCTGGTTGGACAGTCAAAATGTAGGGATGGGTGCTTGGGGGAAGAGAGATGCAATCATGCTGTTGCCAAGGGATATATTTCTTGTAGAGAGAGTGACAGTTAAGGATTTAGGGTAATTCCTTCTTTTCTTGGGCAGATAAAGGGGAAGAATAAAGGAGTAGTGGATGGAAGGGGAGGGACGTGGCTTTGATGCCAGGAAGGCATTTTTGCACAGATGTCTAGAGAAGAGAGATTTCAAGGAATGAAATGTCAGCAATGTTCGATGATGTGAAAAGTTGCAAAGCAGCTTGATTAGGGGGTGGGGGTAGATTGAGGAGGTTGTCACTGAGTACTGAAAGAAAATGGGAGGTGAGTAGTGGAGTCCTAAGCCAGACAGAGAGATAGAGTGACTGGGCGTGAAACCATGGAGGTCACATACAAGAATAGCCTTTTAGAAAGTTTGATGGTAAAGACACAGACGATCATAACTCCAGACATAGCTTGGACAAGGGTGGGTTTTACAGGCTGTGTTTGCCTATTTGCAGGTTGACTGAAGGGAGATGACAGATGGTGCATGCTGCTGGGCGTTGTGGGTTGAGATGGGATCAGAGAGGAGTGTATGGATGCCCTGACTGCTTCTGTAGAACGCGAGGCCAACATTAGGCATGGAGGGAATGGAACGAACGTGGCTCAAGGAGATGTGCAGTCTCAGATACAGACCACATGGCTCAGAGTCTTGCAGGGCTCTCCTTGCCTCTGCGTGGCCCTTCTCACAGGGTTTAAGTTTTGAACAGTCCTTTTGTTGCTCTGGGTTTGGGGTGTGACTGGAGAGACAGAGCAGAGAGAAAGGGCTGAGGAAAGACCAAGAGAGCAGGAACTCACAGAGGGGAGTCTACTACCCTCTCTGCCTTCCCTGGTATGGGCTCTCTCCTGATCTGGATGGACGGATGACCTGCCATTACTTCTTTTAAAAATGCATTTGGCTTTACCCTGCCAGAAAGCAACACATGTTTATTGAAGAATAGTGGGAAACCCCAGAGAAACTGAAAGAAGAAAATAAGCACTCAGCTGAAGACAACCATTCAAAAGTTCTGGCACCTTTTCCTCCCAACTTTCACTGAAGTTGAACAGTAAATGTATATATGAAGTGATTTCTGGGAAAGACCAAAAAAAAAAAAAAAAAAAAGATACCAACAACAAGAAAACAAAAAAGAGAACAAAGCAGAAGAAAACGGTGTTCATTTTCTTCCTGAGGCTGCCCTTCCTCCGTACTGCTACTTGGTTTTACTACCTGCTTTTCTCCCTGGGCTTTCTTGACAAAACATGGTTCCACTACTTTTACCTTCTTCAAAGTGTTTGACAGAGTCGTTTGCTTTCAACATGGAGTTTGAGCAAAAGGGACTATTGTTTTAAAATATTCTATCATGTGTGCTGTAATATCTCATCCTGGACATGATACAAATGCTATGATAAAAAGAGGAGATGCTTTTAAAGTGATCACCAGAGTTGTGAAATTCATTGGCATGATCCTTCTTTTTTTTTTTTTTTTAAAGATTTTATTTATTTATTTGACAGACAGAGATCACAAGTAGGCAGAGAGGCAGGCAGAGAGAGGAGGAAGCAGGCTCCCTGCAGAGCAGAAAGCCCGATGTGGGGCTCGATCCCAGGACCCTGGGATCATGACCTGAGCTGAGGGCAGAGGCTTAACCCACTGAGCCACCCAGGCACCCCGAAATGATCCTTCTTTTGAGGGTCATAATTCGTTTAATTTTTTTCTGCTCCAGCTTAACCTTCGCAGTCTTCAGTTGTTATGTGCATTAGACACAGTATTAGCAGTAGTGGCAGTAAAACTACTCCTGTCACCCTTTACAGGTACCATTTTACTAGCATCGCCTTACCACTGTAGCAGCTTTAAACCCTGTTTCCACCCTGTTCATTCCTTTCAATGCCTTTTCTCTCTGGCTTTCCTTAAAACCTTTTCTTAGTGTTTGGTGTTCTATAGCTTTACCACAAAGTGTTTAATTGAAGATTTCTCATCTTGCTTGGTATCTGTGCATTTCCTGTATTTCTGGATTTATCATTTCTGTAATATCCTCAGCTGTTTTCTTCTGAAATGTTGACTCTGTCCTTCTGCTGTACTTCCCAGGATTCTTATTTAAACCTCCCGTCTGTTGTTCGTGTCTCTCAAGCTGGCGTTCCTCCTCTTCTCCTGCCTCCTTGAGTTGCATTCTGGGGAGTGTCTTCACTTCTTGGTGCAGTGTTGTGAAGTCCTTCATTCGGGGCTCATCTACTGCCCCACCATTCTGGTGTGTTTTCTGTTGTGTTTTACGTCTCAGTGATTTTTGGTCCCTGTTTAGCTTCCTTCAGTTCCATGTTCACACTTGGCCTGTTGCTTTTGATAGGCTCTTGATCCTTCTTCATTTTTAAACCCCTTTTGTGTTCTTAAACAATTAACATGTAATATTTTCTATTCTGTATCTGATCATTCCAGTGTCTGAAGTCTTCATTTTCCCTCAGTCTTCTGTCTCTCACAGTGGCCTCATTTCTTGCATGCTCTGTGAAGGGATTTTGAGACCAGATTTATTGGAACATAGATGTAATCTCTTTTAATTCTGTTTTTTGGTGGATTTTTTGTTTGTTTGTTTGTTTGTTTTTTCATGGAGGGTTTGTCTTTCCTTTGCCAGGAGGCTGGGAGTGTTCTTGGTTGGGATCACTTTGGTTCCATTTGAGGGTCCTGGTTTATTAAGGAAATCTCAGGTTCAGTTCCCCCAACTTACCATGTGGTGGGAACGGGGTCTGGAGAGCACAGGCCTGTAGAGATCCTGCAGTGAAAATGGCATTTGTTCTCTGGCACCCTGATTTGTTTCTCTTGAACTTGTTGCTTACAGATCAGGTTTTGGCTCACTTGTTTCTGCCACCTCCCTCTTCCTGCTTTTTTTCCTACCATTTTCTAAGTCCTTTGTTAGTTTTCCGATGTCTTCTAAAGCCCAGAAATGTTTTGTGAATTCCATTTGCCATCACAAATTGCAAGTCTCATCTTGCAGCAGGAAGGCCAGAGCCAGAAACTGTAATGCTCTGCCTCCCACAGAGGAGATTTTAATATCCTCTCCTCGTGTTC